>NW_027656039.1:0-198900 GCF_964235325.1 Thermobia domestica
TTTATTTTCACTAACTGCAGCCAGGCTTGGAACTGGCCCCGGCAGAGTTACCCACCCTCCACGCGGAAACCGACAGCATAGTCATCCCTCTTACTTGATTAACCTTGCGCAGTACTGCCTTATAAAATAATACATCATTTCCCTATTCTATAAACTTATCAGAACCGAATACCTGCTTTGATGCTACATATCTATTCTGTAACCAAATGAAGTTCAGAAATACTAGCGGCGTTTCGGGAACAAACTATTTCCATCCTCAAGACTAGTTTTGAGAGGCTCCAGTATATATAGTTGCTTAGTCCACCTTCTTCGAAGAATGCAATATCTATTCCATCGCCAGGCAACTTCATCCCGTTGACAATTACGGGAAACAGTTATAACAAAGTTCCTTTCTCCACTTTCACTAACTTCACTCGTGGATTAAAATACAATGTTGATCAGACGTTCTCCTACATCTACGCAGTTCGAATATTTGGGCCATCTCCTCTTCAGGCTGCTGAATGCACCCTATGTATATGCTGGAGCCTCTCGCATTCTGTCCCTAAGTTAGGAAATGTACACTCCACAAATACCGCAAGTCACTTCTGAATTCATTTGTAATATTAATCCAAATATATTTTCATTTACACACCCAATAAATAATTCGCTCATAGCCTATCTAAAACAATGTGCTTAACTATCATGAACTGTATGACCTTACAATGAAGTTATAAACAACGCTTAGTCCGTGCAGTACTGTCTACCTTAAAGTTTGCAAGGCAAACCAGCAGTGGCGGCTCGTACTGTCATTAACAAAGCGTGCTACAAATATATATATATATATATATATATATATATATATATACACGTGTATTTACCTACTGAAGGCGGAAGTTTATATCCATCCTTCGATTCTTAATGCTGGCAAACTTTTCTATCACCCTGGAGTTGAAATCTAGCATGTTGTTGATCAAACTTTTTTCTATCGAGAGCATGGTAAGGGCAGTTAACCTTCCTGACCTACGGAAATTCTCTTTAGAGACGAAAAGCACCTCTCAGGCTCTGCTGTGGACATTGGTATGGTCACTGTTATTTGCGAAAGGGTTGTTATTTCGCTAAAATTGTTCTGTAAATTGTTTTTAAAGATAAGCTGACAGAACCAAAAGCTCAGTGCGAAGTTACTGCTTACTTAACATTGGGTAGCTTTCAACCGCAGTGTCCAGAAATGTTCCGGAAAAATCACTAAAATTTGCAGAATCCAGAAGTTTGGCGGCATCAAAATGGCTTGTTTTCTCACATCTATTTCGCGCATCCGCAGAAATGTGATCACTTACTTCTTTGGCATTGGGTACTCTGCAAGATATAATCCGCCCATATTTGTTTTATCAACTGTTGGAAGAAAAATATCACTTGTCCTAATATTGTCTGTGTCATTCCGAATTTTCTCAATGGCTTCAATGAAATATTTAAGTACTGTTTGTACTTTAATGGTAGGCCTGCACTGAATTTGATTATAGAAAATATTCACATGCAGCATTATTTTGTGAAAGAGTTCTAACCAAAACATGAATTCCCTGTGTTGGATTTCTCTAGTTCTGAAAAACACTCTTTCGAAACATTTTAATTTTCATAGATAGAATTGACGGTTCGTGACTTGAAATTCCATCGAGTAGCTGACCCACTCGGAATACGTCGTACAGCCACTTTTTTCAAAACAGATACACGCTGTGGGGAGCAGGAGGAAAAATGTGGAAAATCCTGAAAGACAACAGGAAAAAAGTCCTTGTCGATTGATTTTGAGATGCAGTTCTTCCCATTATCAAATTTAATTGGTTAACAATGGACGTAGTGTGCCAAAGGAAAGTGTTCTTTAATTTTAGATTGCACGCCATTAATTGATCCTTTATTACCGATGTCCCATTAAATGTGTGCGCTATAATTCTGCTACGATCTGAATCTGTGTAAAAAAAAAAAAAAAAAAAGTTCAATTCATTTAATATACACTCCCGACAATTCTGGGCTCCCGGACCTTTAGGATTAAAGAAAATAAAAAAGAGGAGAAAAGACAGAACCGAGCGGCGAGCGCTGCCAGTAAGCAAAAGAAAGCGAGAAGGAGGAATACTTGGCGCTTGCGCAGAATGTCTTCGGGCTCAACCTAACACAGCACGGTGGAAGCTATTCTGGGTGTAAAAAAAAAGGAAAGTGGACAAGGCATATTGAGATCTTTGCTCCATGCTAGAGATATAGGCTTGTATAGTTCAAGCGGGCTTCATTCAGTACAGCCCGCTCGGTTCGTTAGTACAACTTCCACACTGCTGAAGGCGCTGATAATCGCGCTCCACGCTCGAAAAAGATCGTCATGGGAAAGTTCTGTATTTTGTTAATTGATGAACAGTTTAAACAAATGAATAGATGAAAATTTTTTGAACTAAAATTAGTCTAACACAAATACACAAACATAGGAAGCGTGCTGTAGCCCGGTAGCCCTACGTCAGAAACCGCTACTGCAAACCAGGTTACAAGGAATGGCTGTGATATCGATCTCCCCCAAAGTTAAAAAAAAAAAAAAAAAGACAAGTGGGACAGAATATAGAGCGTTATGTATATAAGTTTCCAATCATAGTTTAGTGAAATCAATGCCAAATGTGTAAAAGTTAGCGCATATTCAAAACTGTAATTGATTTTTTAAAATATGGAGACAAAATACCTTCAATTAGGGAAAGAGGTTGCATTATTCAAAAACGAAGATTATATGTTTGTTATAATAAAAAATTTAGCTAACTGCAGTATGTGCCCCTTCAGTTGAAACCCCAATCGGTTAAATCGCTAAATCTACTCTAAAGTATATGAATAACTACATTTTATGGCAAACCAGGCAATTCTGGACTGAAATTTAATGCCAATAACTCGCGGCTACATATAACAAATTATTTTCTATTCTATTTTTGACAGATTATGCTCAGATATATGATCATGTATTGTAAATAAGGGTCATTTTCTCGTATATTTGAATCTCTAGCTTGGACGATTGTTACTTCTGAAAATGTATGGGATTACAAAATCAAAGATCGAATTCAATATTAGATTCTATCATCAAGAATGCTATCCGATATACAAGTTAATATTGCACAGCAATCAGTGTTAATACAGTCATTAATGGTAACGAAATAACTGTCTGGAAGAGGAAACGAAAGATTCGTTTAATGTCGTTGTCTGATTATTCACAGTGAAATTTGGTTAATCTAGAAAGGGGTAACAATTTTTTAGTTTGCCAATAACAATGAAATGGACGTGCCCCACAAGATGGGACCATAAAATTACACGTAAAGTAACATACCTTAATATGGAAATCGAATAAAAAAAAGTGGATACATTGACGTAGGAAGAACACTTTTACATGTAGTGTATTGAATTCAGAATTGATTCACACATTTAGAACAACATAGATAGGTTAGACGCGCCCAGAGTTGACGTTTATATACATAATGCTCACTATTACTGTCCCGTGGGTCCTCCTCTTTTCGTAAGTGAAAATAACTGATTTGCTGCTAAATATACATAAATTGTAGAAGTAAATACCATATCATTATAATATATAATACTGTCGGCAATATATTATTGCATTCAACACACATTGATAAAGCCAATAATATATTCTCGAAACTGCAAAACATATTTCAATTTTGGTATTTGCTTTGGTCAGATTTTATTTTCATTTAATTTATTTTCACTAACTGCAGCCAGGCTTGGAACTGGCCCCGGCAGAGTTACCCACCCTCCACGCGGAAACCGACAGCACAGTCATCCCTCTTACTTGATTAACCTTGCGCACTACTGCTTTCGTTAGACGAGCAACCAATCAATACTAATAAAGTGTAATCTGAATATGTGCGCCTTATAAAATAATATATCATTTCCCTATTCTATAAACTTATCAGAACCAAATATCTGCTTTGATGCTACATATCTATTCTGTAACCAAATGAAGTTCAGAAATACTAGCGGCGTTTCGGGAACAAACTATTTCCATCCTCGGGACTAGTTTTGAGAGGCTCCAGTATATATAGTTGCTTAGTCCACCTTCTTCGAAGGATGCAATATCTATTCCATCGCCAGGCAACTTCATCCCGTTGACAATTACACACAGCAACACCACATACACTAATATGAGCAACGTCTTCCTATTCAATAGTCACCACACTAGTATTCACTTCTTGACGTAAGGGAAACACTTATAACAAAGTTCCTTTCTCCACTTTCACTAACTTCACTCGTGGATTAAAATACAATGTTGATCAGACGTTGTCCTACATCTACGCCGTTCGAATATTTGGGCCATCTCCTCTTCAGGCTGCTGAATGCACCCTGTATATGCTGGAGCCTCTCGCATTCTGTCCCTGAGTTAGGAAATGTACGCTCCACAAATACCGCAAGTCACTTCTGAATTCATTTGGAATATTAATCCAAATATATTTTCATTTACACACCCAATAAATAATTCGCTCATAGCCTATCTAAAACAATGTGCTTAACTATCATGAACTGTATGACCTTACAATGAAGTTATAAACAACGCTTAGTCCGTGCAGTACTGTCTACCTTAAAGTTTGCAAGGCAAACCAGGTTACAAGGAATGGCTGTGATATCGATCTCCCTCAAAGTTAAAAAAAAAAAAAAAAAAAAAAGACAAGAGGGACAGAATATAGACCGTTATGTATATAAGTTTCCAATCATAGTTTAGTGAAATCAATGCCAAATGTGTAAAAGTTAGCGCATATTCAAAACTGTAATTGATTTTTTAAAATATGGAGACAAAATACCTTCAATTAGGGAAAGAGGTTGCATTATTCAAAAACGAAGATTATATGTTTGTTATAATAAAAAATTTAGCTAACTGCAGTATGTGCCCCTTCAGTTTAAACCCCAATCGGTTAAATCGCTAAATCTACTCTAAAGTATATGAATAACTACATTTTATGGCAAACCAGGCAATTCTGGACTGAAATTTAATGCCAATAACTCGCGGCTACATATAACAAATTATTTTCTATTCTATTTTTGACAGATTATGCTCAGATATATGATCATGTATTGTAAATAAGGGTCATTTTCTCGTATATTTGAATCTCTAGCTTGGACGATTGTTACTTCTGAAAATGTATGGGATTACAAAATCAAAGATCGAATTCAATATTAGATTCTATCATCAAGAATGCTACCCGATATACAAGTTAATATTGCACAGCAATCAGTGTTAATACAGTCATTAATGGTAACGAAATAACTGTCTGGAAAAGGAAACGAAAGATTCGTTTAATGTCGTTTTGTGATTATTCACAGTGAAATTTAGTTGGTCTGGAAAGGGGTAACAATTTTTTAATTTGCCAATAACAATGAAATAGACGTGCCCCACAAGATGGGACCATAAAATTACACGTAAAGTAACATACCTTAATATGGAAATCGAATAAAAATTAGTGGATACATTGACGTAGGAAGAACACTTTTACATGTAGTGTATTGAATTCAGAATTGATTCACACATTTAGAACAACATAGATAGGTTAGACGCGCCCAGAGTTGACGTTTATATACATAATGCTCACTATTACTGTCCCGTGGGTCCTCCTCTTTTCGTAAGTGAAAATAACTGATTTGCTGCTAAATATACATAAATTGTAGAAGTAAATACCATATCATTATAATATATAATACTGTCGGCAATATATTATTGCATTCAACACACATTGATAAAGCCAATAATATATTCTCGAAACTGTAAAACATATTTCAATTTTGGTATTTGCTTTGGTCAGATTTTATTTTCATTTAATTTATTTTCACTAACTGCAGCCAGGCTTGGAACTGGCCCCGGCAGAGTTACCCACCCTCCACGCGGAAACCGACAGCATAGTCATCCCTCTTACTTGATTAACCTTGCGCAGTACTGCCTTATAAAATAATACATCATTTCCCTATTCTATAAACTTATCAGAACCGAATACCTGCTTTGATGCTACATATCTATTCTGTAACCAAATGAAGTTCAGAAATACTAGCGGCGTTTCGGGAACAAACTATTAACATCCTCAAGACTAGTTTTCAGAGGCTCCAGTATATATAGTTGCTTAGTCCACCTTCTTCGAAGAATGCAATATCTATTCCATCGCCAGGCAACTTCATCCCGTTGACAATTACGGGAAACACTTATAACAAAATTCCTTTCTTCACTTTCACTAACTTCACTCGTGGATTAAAATACAATGTTGATCAGACGTTCTCCTACATCTACGCTGTTCGAATATTTGGGCCATCTCCTCTTCAGGCTGCTGAATGCACCCTGTATATGCTGGAGCCTCTCGCATTCTGTCCCTAAGTGAGGAAATGTACACTCCACAAATACCGCAAGTCACTTCTGAATTCATTTGGAATATTAATCCAAATATATTTTCATTTACACACCCAATAAATAATTCGCTCATAGCCTATCTAAAACAATGTGCTTAATTACGATGAACTGTATGACCTTACAGTGAAATTATAAACAACGCTTAGTGTGTGCAGTATTGTCTACCTTAAAGTTTGCAAGGCAAACCAGGTTACAAGGAATGGCTGTGATATCGATCTCCCCCAAAGTTAAAAAAAAAAAAAAAAAGACAAGTGGGACAGAATATAGAGCGTTATGTATATAAGTTTCCAATCATAGTTTAGTGAAATCAATGCCAAATGTGTAAAAGTTAGCGCATATTCAAAACTGTAATTGATTTTTTAAAATATGGAGACAAAATACCTTCAATTAGGGAAAGAGGTTGCATTATTCAAAAACGAAGATTATATGTTTGTTATAATAAAAAAATTAGCTAACAGCAGTATGTGCCCCTTCAATTTAAACCCCAATCGGTTAAATCGCTAAATCTACTCTAAGGTATATGAATAACTACAATTTATGGCAAACCAGGCAATTCTGGACTAAACTTTAATGCCAATAACTCGCGGCTACATATAACAAATTATTTTCTATTCTATTTTTGACAGATTATGCTCAGATATATGATCATGTATTGTAAATAAGGGTCATTTTCTCGTATATTTGAATCTCTAGCTTGGACGATTGTTACTTCTGAAAATGTATGGGATTACAAAATCAAAGATCGAATTCAATATTAGATTCTATCATCAAGAATGCTATCCGATATACAAGTTAATATTGCACAGCAATCAGTGTTAATACAGTCATTAATGGTAACGAAATAACTTTCTGGAAGAGGAAACGAAAGATTCGTTTAATGTCGTTTTGTGATTATTCACAGTGAAATTTCGTTGATCTGGAAAGGGGCAACAATTTTTTAATTTGCCAATAACAATGAAATGGACGTGCCCCACAAGATGGGACCATAAAATTACACGTAAAGTAACATACCTTAATATGGAAATCGAATAAAAATTAGTGGATACATTGACGTAGGAAGAACACTTTTACATGCAGTGTATTAAATTCAGAATTGATTCACACATTTAGAACAACATAGATAGGTTAGACGCGCCCAGAGTTGACGTTTATATACATAATTCTCACTATTACTGTCCCGTGGGTCCTCCTCTTTTCGTAAGTGGAAATAACTGATTTGCTGCTAAATATACATAAATTGTAGAAGTAAATACCATATCATTATAATATATAATACTGTCGGCAATATATTATTGCATTCAACACACATTGATAAAGCCAATAATATATTCTCGAAACTGTAAAACATATTATTTCAATTTTGGTATTTGCTTTGGTCAGATTTTATTTTCATTTAATTTATTTTCACTAACTGCAGCCAGGCTTGGAACTGGCCCCGGCAGAGTTACCCACCCTCCACGCGGAAACCGACAGCACAGTCATCCCTCTTACTTGATTAACCTTGCGCACTACTGCTTTCGTTAGACGAGCAACCAATCAATACTAATAAAGTGTAATCTGAATATGTGCGCCTTATAAAATAATATATCATTTCCCTATTCTATAAACTTATCAGAACCGAATATCTGCTTTGATGCTACATATCTATTCTGTAACCAAATGAAGTTCAGAAATACTAGCGGCGTTTCGGGAACAAACTATTTCCATCCTCGGGACTAGTTTTGAGAGGCTCCAGTATATATAGTTGCTTAGTCCACCTTCTTCGAAGGATGCAATATCTATTCCATCGCCAGGCAACTTCATCCCGTTGACAATTACACACAGCAACACCACATACACTAATATGAGCAACGTCTTCCTATTCAATAGTCACCACACTAGTATTCACTTTATGACGTAAGGGAAACACTTATAACAAAGTTCCTTTCTCCATTTTCACTGACTTCACTCGTGGATTAAAATACAATGTTGATCAGACGTTGTCCTACATCTACGCTGTTCGAATATTTGGGCCATCTCCTCTTCAGGCTGCTGAATGCACCTTGTATATAATGGAGCCTCTCGCATTCTGTCCCTGAGTTAGGAAATGTACGCTCCACAAATACCGCAAGTCACTTCTGAATTCATTTGGAATATTAATCCAAATATATTTTCATTTACACACCCAATAAATAATTCGCTCATAGCCTATCTAAAACAATGTGCTTAACTATCATGAACTGTATGACCTTACAATGAAGTTATAAACAACGCTTAGTCCGTGCAGTACTGTCTACCTTAAAGTTTGCAAGGCAAACCAGGTTACAAGGAATGGCTGTGATATCGATTTCCCCCAAAGTTAAAAAAAAAAAAAAAAAAAAAAAAAAGACAAGAGGGACAGAATATAGAGCGTTATGTATATAAGTTTCCAATCATAGTTTAGTGAAATCAATGCCAAATGTGTAAAAGTTAGCGCATATTCAAAACTGTAATTGATTTTTTAAAATATGGAGACAAAATACCTTCAATTAGGGAAAGAGGTTGCATTATTCAAAAACGAAGATTATATGTTTGTTATAATAAAAAATTTAGCTAACTGCAGTATGTGCCCCTTCAGTTTAAACCCCAATCGGTTAAATCGCTAAATCTACTCTAAAGTATATGAATAACTACATTTTATGGCAAACCAGGCAATTCTGGACTAAAATTTAATGCCAATTACTCGCGGCTACATATAACAAATTATTTTCTATTCTATTTTTGACAGATTATGCTCAGATATATGATCATGTATTGTAAATAAGGGTCATTTTCTCGTATATTTGAATCTCTAGCTTGGACGATTGTTACTTCTAAAAATGTATGGGATTACAAAATCAAAGATCGAATTCAATATTAGATTCTATCATCAAGAATGCTATCCGATATACAAGTTAATATTACACAGCAATCAGTGTTAATACAGTCATTAATGGTAACGAAACAACTGTCTGGAAGAGGAAACGAAAGATTCGTTTAATGTCGTTTTCTGATTATTCACAGTGAAATTTGGTTGATCTGGAAAGGGGCAACAATTTTTTAATTTGCCAATAACAATGAAATGGACGTGCCCCACAAGATGGGACCATAAAATTACACGTAAAGTAACATACCTTAATATGGAAATCGAATAAAAATTAGTGGATACATTGACGTAGGAAGAACACTTTTACATGTAGTGTATTGAATTCAGAATTGATTCACACATTTAGAACAACATAGATAGGTTAGACGCGCCCGGAGTTGACGTTTATATACATAATTTTCACTATTACTGTCCCGTGGGTCCTCCTCTTTTCGTAAGTGAAAATAACTGATTTGCTGCTAAATATACATAAATTCTAGAAGTAAATACCATATCATTATAATATATAATACTGTCGGCAATATATTATTGCATTCAACACACATTGATAAAGCCAATAATATATTCTCGAAACTGTAAAACATATTATTTCAATTTTGGTATTTGCTTTGGTCAGATTTTATTTTCATTTAATTTATTTTCACTAACTGCAGCCAGGCTTGGAACTGGCCCCGGCAGAGTTACCCACCCTCCACGCGGAAACCGACAGCACAGTCATCCCTTTTACTTGATTAACCTTGCGCACTACTGCTTTCGTTAGACGAGCAACCAATCAATACTAATAAAGTGTAATCTGAATATGTGCGCCTTATAAAATAATATATCATTTCCCTATTCTATAAACTTATCAGAACCGAATATCTGCTTTGATGCTACATATCTATTCTGTAACCAAATGAAGTTCAGAAATACTAGCGGCGTTTCGGGAACAAACTATTTCCATCCTCGGGACTAGTTTTGAGAGGCTCCAGTATATATAGTTGCTTAGTCCACCTTCTTCGAAGGATGCAATATCTATTCCATCGCCAGGCAACTTCATCCCGTTGACAATTACACACAGCAACACCACATACACTAATATGAGCAACGTCTTCCTATTCAATAGTCACCACACTAGTATTCACTTTTTGACGTAAGGGAAACACTTATAACAAAATTCCTTTCTCCATTTTCACTAACTTCACTCGTGGATTAAAATACAATGTTGATCAGACGTTGTCCTACACCCCGTAGAATATTCGTCTACGCTGTTCGAATATTTGGGCCATCTCCTCTTCAGGCTGCTGAATGCACCCTGTATATGCTGGAGCCTCTCGCATTCTGTCCCTGAGTTAGGAAATGTACGCTCCACAAATACCGCAAGTCACTTCTGAATTCATTTGGAATATTAATCCAAATATATTTTCATTTACACACCCAATAAATAATTCGCTCATAGCCTATCTAAAACAATGTGCTTAACTATCATGAACTGTATGACCTTACAATGAAGTTATAAACAACGCTTAGTCCGTGCAGTACTGTCTACCTTAAAGTTTGCAAGGCAAACCAGGTTACAAGGAATGGCTGTGATATCGATCTCCTCCAAAGTTAAAAAAAAAAAAAAAAAAAAAAAGACAAGAGAGACAGAATATAGAGCGTTATGTATATAAGTTTCCAATCATAGTTTAGTGAAATCAATGCCAAATGTGTAAAAGTTAGCGCATATTCAAAACTGTAATTGATTTTTTAAAATATGGAGACAAAATATTTTTAATTAGGGAAAGAGGTTGCATTATTCAAAAACGAAGATTATATGTTTGTTATAATAAAAAATTTAGCTAACTGGAGTATGTGCCCCTTCAGTTTAAACCCCAATCGGTTAAATCGCTAAATCTACTCTAAAGTATATGAATAACTACATTTTATGGCAAACCAGGCAATTCTGGACTAAAATTTAATGCTAATAACTCGCGGCTACATATAACAAATTATTTTCTATTCTATTTTTGACAGATTATGCTCAGATATATGATCATGTATTGTAAATAAGGGTCATTTTCTCGTATATTTGAATCTCTAGCTTGGACGATTGTTACTTCTGAAAATGTATGGGATTACAAAATCAAAGATCGAATTCAATATTAGATTCTATCATCAAGAATGCTATCCGATATACAAGTTAATATTGCACAGCAATCAGTGTTAATACAGTCATTAATGGTAACGAAACAACTGTCTGGAAGAGGAAACGAAAGATTCGTTTAATGTCGTTGTCTGATTATTCACAGTGAAATTTGGTTGATCTGGAAAGGGGCAACAATTTTTTAATTTGCCAATAACAATGAAATGGACGTGCCCCAGAAGATGGGACCATAAAATTACACGTAAAGTAACATACCTTAATATGGAAATCGAATAAAAATTAGTGGATACATTGACGTAGGAAGAACACTTTTACATGTAGTGTATTGAATTCAGAATTGATTCACACATTTAGAACAACATAGATAGGTTAGACGCGCCCGGAGTTGACGTTTATATACATAATTTTCACTATTACTGTCCCGTGGGTCCTCCTCTTTTCGTAAGTGAAAATAACTGATTTGCTGCTAAATATACATAAATTGTAGAAGTAAATACCATATCATTATAATATATAATACTGTCGGCAATATATTATTGCATTCAACACACATTGATAAAGCCAATAATATATTCTCGAAACTGTAAAACATATTATTTCAATTTTGGTATTTGCTTTGGTCAGATTTTATTTTCATTTAATTTATTTTCACTAACTGCAGCCAGGCTTGGAACTGGCCCCGGCAGAGTTACCCACCCTCCACGCGGAAACCGACAGCACAGTCATCCCTCTTACTTGATTAACCTTGCGCACTACTGCTTTCGTTAGACGAGCAACCAATCAATACTAATAAAGTGTAATCTGAATATGTGCGCCTTATAAAATAATATATCATTTCCCTATTCTATAAACTTATCAGAACCGAATATCTGCTTTGATGCTACATATCTATTCTGTAACCAAATGAAGTTCAGAAATACTAGCGGCGTTTCGGGAACAAACTATTTCCATCCTCGGGACTAGTTTTGAGAGGCTCCAGTATATATAGTTGCTTAGTCCACCTTCTTCGAAGGATGCAATATCTATTCCATCGCCAGGCAACTTCATCCCGTTGACAATTACACACAGCAACACCACATACACTAATATGAGCAACGTCTTCCTATTCAATAGTCACCACACTAGTATTCACTTTTTGACGTAAGGGAAACACTTATAACAAAGTTCCTTTCTCCATTTTCACTGATTTCACTCGTGGATTAAAATACAATGTTGATCAGACGTTGTCCTACATCTACGCTGTTCGAATATTTGGGCCATCTCCTCTTCAGGCTGCTGAATGCACCTTGTATATAATGGAGCCTCTCGCATTCTGTCCCTGAGTTAGGAAATGTACGCTCCACAAATACCGCAAGTCACTTCTGAATTCATTTGGAATATTAATCCAAATATATTTTCATTTACACACCCAATAAATAATTCGCTCATAGCCTATCTAAAACAATGTGCTTAACTATCATGAACTGTATGACCTTACAATGAAGTTATAAACAACGCTTAGTCCGTGCAGTACTGTCTACCTTAAAGTTTGCAAGGCAAACCAGGTTACAAGGAATGGCTGTGATATCGATTTCCCCCAAAGTTAAAAAAAAAAAAAAAAGACAAGAGGGACAGAATATAGAGCGTTATGTATATAAGTTTCCAATCATAGTTTAGTGAAATCAATGCCAAATGTGTAAAAGTTAGCGCATATTCAAAACTGTAATTGATTTTTTAAAATATGGAGACAAAATACCTTCAATTAGGGAAAGAGGTTGCATTATTCAAAAACGAAGATTATATGTTTGTTATAATAAAAAATTTAGCAAACTGCAGTATGTGCCCCTTCAGTTTAAACCCCAATCGGTTAAATCGCTAAATCTACTCTAAAGTATATGAATAACTACATTTTATGGCAAACCAGGCAATTCTGGACTGAAATTTAATGCCAATAACTCGCGGCTACATATAACAAATTATTTTCTATTCTATTTTTGACAGATTATGCTCAGATATATGATCATGTATTGTAAATAAGGGTCATTTTCTCGTATATTTGAATCTCTAGCTTGGACGATTGTTACTTCTAAAAATGTATGGGATTACAAAATCAAAGATCGAATTCAATATTAGATTCTATCATCAAGAATGCTATCCGATATACAAGTTAATATTGCACAGCAATCAGTGTTAATACAGTCATTAATGGTAACGAAACAACTGTCTGGAAGAGGAAACGAAAGATTCGTTTAATGTCGTTTTCTGATTATTCACAGTGAAATTTGGTTGATCTGGAAAGGGGCAACAATTTTTTAATTTGCCAATAACAATGAAATGGACGTGCCCCACAAGATGGGACCATAAAATTACACGTAAAGTAACATACCTTAATATGGAAATCGAATAAAAATTAGTGGATACATTGACGTAGGAAGAACACTTTTACATGTAGTGTATTGAATTCAGAATTGATTCATACATTTAGAACAACATAGATAGGTTAGACGCGCCCAGAGTTGACGTTTATATACATAATGCTCACTATCACTGTCCCGTGGGTCCTCCTCTTTTCGTAAGTGAAAATAACTGATTTGCTGCTAAATATACATAAATTCTAGAAGTAAATACCATATCATTATAATATATAATACTGTCGGCAATATATTATTGCATTCAACACACATTGATAAAGCCAATAATATATTCTCGAAACTGTAAAACATATTATTTCAATTTTGGTATTTGCTTTGGTCAGATTTTATTTTCATTTAATTTATTTTCACTAACTGCAGCCAGGCTTGGAACTGGCCCCGGCAGAGTTACCCACCCTCCACGCGGAAACCGACAGCACAGTCATCCCTTTTACTTGATTAACCTTGCGCACTACTGCTTTCGTTAGACGAGCAACCAATCAATACTAATAAAGTGTAATCTGAATATGTGCGCCTTATAAAATAATATATCATTTCCCTATTCTATAAACTTATCAGAACCGAATATCTGCTTTGATGCTACATATCTATTCTGTAACCAAATGAAGTTCAGAAATACTAGCGGCGTTTCGGGAACAAACTATTTCCATCCTCGGGACTAGTTTTGAGAGGCTCCAGTATATATAGTTGCTTAGTCCACCTTCTTCGAAGGATGCAATATCTATTCCATCGCCAGGCAACTTCATCCCGTTGACAATTACACACAGCAACACCACATACACTAATATGAGCAACGTCTTCCTATTCAATAGTCACCACACTAGTATTCACTTTTTGACGTAAGGGAAACACTTATAACAAAGTTCCTTTCTCCATTTTCACTAACTTCACTCGTGGATTAAAATACAATGTTGATCAGACGTTGTCCTACATCTACGCTGTTCGAATATTTGGGCCATCTTCTTTTCAGGCTGCTGAATGCACCCTGTATATGCTGGAGCCTCTCGCATTCTGTCCCTGAGTTAGGAAATGTACGCTCCACAAATACCGCAAGTCACTTCTGAATTCATTTGGAATATTAATCCAAATATATTTTCATTTACACACCCAATAAATAATTCGCTCATAGCCTATGTAAAACAATGTGCTTAACTATCATGAACTGTATGACCTTACAATGAAGTTATAAACAACGCTTAGTCCGTGCAGTACTGTCTACCTTAAAGTTTGCAAGGCAAACCAGGTTACAAGGAATGGCTGTGATATCGATCTCCCCCAAAGTTAAAAAAAAAAGACAAGAGGGACAGAATATAGAGCGTTATGTATATAAGTTTCCAATCATAGTTTAGTGAAATCAATGCCAAATGTGTAAAAGTTAGCGCATATTCAAAACTGTAAATGATTTTTTAAAATATGGAGACAAAATACCTTCAATTAGGGAAAGAGGTTGCATTATTCAAAAACGAAGATTATATGTTTGTTATAATAAAAAATTTAGCTAACTGCAGTATGTGCCCCTTCAGTTTAAACCCCAATCGGTTAAATCGCTAAATCTACTCTAAAGTATATGAATAACTACATTTTATGGCAAACCAGGCAATTCTGGACTAAAATTTAATGCCAATAACTCGCGGCTACATATAACAAATTATTTTCTATTCTATTTTTGACAGATTATGCTCAGATATATGATCATGTATTGTAAATAAGGGTCATTTTCTCGTATATTTGAATCTCTAGCTTGGACAATTGTTACTTCTGAAAATGTATGGGATTACAAAATCAAAGATCGAATTCAATATTAGATTCTATCATCAAGAATGCTATCCGATATACAAGTTAATATTGCACAGCAATCAGTGTTAATACAGTCATTAATGGTAACGAAACAACTGTCTGGAAGAGGAAACGAAAGATTCGTTTAATGTCGTTTTCTGATTATTCACAGTGAAATTTGGTTGATCTGGAAAGGGGCAACAATTTTTTAATTTGCCAATAACAATGAAATGGACGTGCCCCACAAGATGGGACCATAAAATTACACGTAAAGTAACATACCTTAATATGGAAATCGAATAAAAATTAGTGGATACATTGACGTAGGAAGAACACTTTTACATGTAGTGTATTGAATTCAGAATTGATTCACACATTTAGAACAACATAGATAGGTTAGACGCGCCCGGAGTTGACGTTTATATACATAATGCTCACTATTACTGTCCCGTGGGTCCTCCTCTTTTCGTAAGTGAAAATAACTGATTTGCTGCTAAATATACATAAATTGTAGAAGTAAATACCATATCATTATAATATATAATACTGTCGGCAATATATTATTGCATTCAACACACATTGATAAAGCCAATAATATATTCTCGAAACTGTAAAACATATTATTTCAATTTTGGTATTTGCTTTGGTCAGATTTTATTTTCATTTAATTTATTTTCACTAACTGCAGCCAGGCTTGGAACTGGCCCCGGCAGAGTTACCCACCCTCCACGCGGAAACCGACAGCACAGTCATCCCTCTTACTTGATTAACCTTGCGCACTACTGCTTTCGTTAGACGAGCAACCAATCAATACTAATAAAGTGTAATCTGAATATGTGCGCCTTATAAAATAATATATCATTTCCCTATTCTATAAACTTATCAGAACCGAATATCTGCTTTGATGCTACATATCTATTCTGTAACCAAATGAAGTTCAGAAATACTAGCGGCGTTTCGGGAACAAACTATTTCCATCCTCGGGACTAGTTTTGAGAGGCTCCAGTATATATAGTTGCTTAGTCCACCTTCTTCGAAGGATGCAATATCTATTCCATCGCCAGGCAACTTCATCCCGTTGACAATTACACACAGCAACACCACATACACTAATATGAGCAACGTCTTCCTATTCAATAGTCACTACACTAGTATTCACTTCTTGACGTAAGGGAAACACTTATAACAAAGTTCCTTTCTCCATTTTCACTGATTTCACTCGTGGATTAAAATACAATGTTGATCAGACGTTGTCCTACATCTACGCTGTTCGAATATTTGGGCCATCTCCTCTTCAGGCTGCTGAATGCACCTTGTATATAATGGAGCCTCTCGCATTCTGTCCCTGAGTTAGGAAATGTACGCTCCACAAATACCGCGAGTCACTTCTGAATTCATTTGGAATATTAATCCAAATATATTTTCATTTACACACCCAATAAATAATTCGCTCATAGCCTATGTAAAACAATGTGCTTAACTATCATGAACTGTATGACCTTACAATGAAGTTATAAACAACGCTTAGTCCGTGCAGTACTGTCTACCTTAAAGTTTGCAAGGCAAACCAGGTTACAAGGAATGCCTGTGATATCGATCTCCCCCAAAGTTAAAAAAAAAAACAAAGACAAGAGGGACAGAATATAGACCGTTATGTATATAAGTTTCCAATCATAGTTTAGTGAAATCAATGCCAAATGTGTAAAAGTTAGCGCATATTCAAAACTGTAATTGATTTTTTAAAATATGGAGACAAAATACCTTCAATTAGGGAAAGAGGTTGCATTATTCAAAAACGAAGATTATATGTTTGTTATAATAAAAAATTTAGCTAACTGCAGTATGTGCCCCTTCAGTTTAAACCCCAATCGGTTAAATCGCTAAATCTACTCTAAAGTATATGAATAACTACATTTTATGGCAAACCAGGCAATTCTGGACTAAAATTTAATGCCAATAACTCGCGGCTACATATAACAAATTATTTTCTATTCTATTTTTGACAGATTATGCTCAGATATATGATCATGTATTGTAAATAAGGGTCATTTTCTCGTATATTTGAATCTCTAGCTTGGACGATTGTTACTTCTAAAAATGTATGGGATTACAAAATCAAAGATCGAATTCAATATTAGATTCTATCATCAAGAATGCTATCCGATATACAAGTTAATATTGCACAGCAATCAGTGTTAATACAGTCATTAATGGTAACGAAACAACTGTCTGGAAGAGGAAACGAAAGATTCGTTTAATGTCGTTTTCTGATTATTCACAGTGAAATTTCGTTGATCTGGAAAGGGGCAACAATTTTTTAATTTTCCAATAACAATGAAATGGACGTGCCCCACAAGATGGGACCATAAAATTACACGTAAAGTAACATACCTTAATATGGAAATCGAATAAAAATTAGTGGATACATTGACGTAGGAAGAACACTTTTACATGTAGTGTATTGAATTCAGAATTGATTCATACATTTAGAACAACATAGATAGGTTAGACGCGCCCAGAGTTGACGTTTATATACATAATGCTCACTATCACTGTCCCGTGGGTCCTCCTCTTTTCGTAAGTGAAAATAACTGATTTGCTGCTAAATATACATAAATTCTAGAAGTAAATACCATATCATTATAATATATAATACTGTCGGCAATATATTATTGCATTCAACACACATTGATAAAGCCAATAATATATTCTCGAAACTGTAAAACATATTATTTCAATTTTGGTATTTGCTTTGGTCAGATTTTATTTTCATTTAATTTATTTTCACTAACTGCAGCCAGGCTTGGAACTGGCCCCGGCAGAGTTACCCACCCTCCACGCGGAAACCGACAGCACAGTCATCCCTCTTACTTGATTAACCTTGCGCACTACTGCTTTCGTTAGACGAGCAACCAATCAATACTAATAAAGTGTAATCTGAATATGTGCGCCTTATAAAATAATATATCATTTCCCTATTCTATAAACTTATCAGAACCGAATATCTGCTTTGATGCTACATATCTATTCTGTAACCAAATGAAGTTCAGAAATACTAGCGGCGTTTCGGGAACAAACTATTTCCATCCTCGGGACTAGTTTTGAGAGGCTCCAGTATATATAGTTGCTTAGTCCACCTTCTTCGAAGGATGCAATATCTATTCCATCGCCAGGCAACTTCATCCCGTTGACAATTACACACAGCAACACCACATACACTAATATGAGCAACGTCTTCCTATTCAATAGTCAGTACACTAGTATTCACTTCTTGACGTAAGGGAAACACTTAT
Source organism: Thermobia domestica (assembly GCF_964235325.1). Classification (NCBI taxonomy): domain Eukaryota; kingdom Metazoa; phylum Arthropoda; class Insecta; order Zygentoma; family Lepismatidae; genus Thermobia; species Thermobia domestica. The sequence goes on from NW_027656039.1 coordinate 18,878, forward strand.
AACAAAGTTCCTTTCTCCATTTTCACTGATTTCACTCGTGGATTAAAATACAATGTTGATCAGACGTTGTCCTACATCTACGCTGTTCGAATATTTGGGCCATCTCCTCTTCAGGCTGCTGAATGCACCTTGTATATAATGGAGCCTCTCGCATTCTGTCCCTGAGTTAGGAAATGTACGCTCCACAAATACCGCAAGTCACTTCTGAATTCATTTGGAATATTAATCCAAATATATTTTCATTTACACACCCAATAAATAATTCGCTCATAGCCTATCTAAAACAATGTGCTTAACTATCATGAACTGTATGACCTTACAATGAAGTTATAAACAACGCTTAGTCCGTGCAGTACTGTCTACCTTAAAGTTTGCAAGGCAAACCAGGTTACAAGGAATGGCTGTGATATCGATCTCCCCCAAAGTTAAAAAAAAAAAAAAAGACAAGAGGGACAGAATATAGAGCGTTATGTATATAAGTTTCCAATCATAGTTTAGTGAAATCAATGCCAAATGTGTAAAAGTTAGCGCATATTCAAAACTGTAATTGATTTTTTAAAATATGGAGACAAAATACCTTCAATTAGGGAAAGAGGTTGCATTATTCAAAAACGAAGATTATATGTTTGTTATAATAAAAAATTTAGCTAACTGCAGTATGTGCCCCTTCAGTTTAAACCCCAATCGGTTAAATCGCTAAATCTACTCTAAAGTATATGAATAACTACATTTTATGGCAAACCAGGCAATTCTGGACTAAAATTTAATGCCAATAACTCGCGGCTACATATAACAAATTATTTTCTATTCTATTTTTGACAGATTATGCTCAGATATATGATCATGTATTGTAAATAAGGGTCATTTTCTCGTATATTTGAATCTCTAGCTTGGACAATTGTTACTTCTGAAAATGTATGGGATTACAAAATCAAAGATCGAATTCAATATTAGATTCTATCATCAAGAATGCTATCCGATATACAAGTTAATATTGCACAGCAATCAGTGTTAATACAGTCATTAATGGTAACGAAACAACTGTCTGGAAGAGGAAACGAAAGATTCGTTTAATGTCGTTTTCTGATTATTCACAGTGAAATTTGGTTGATCTGGAAAGGGGCAACAATTTTTTAATTTGCCAATAACAATGAAATGGACGTGCCCCACAAGATGGGACCATAAAATTACACGTAAAGTAACATACCTTAATATGGAAATCGAATAAAAATTAGTGGATACATTGACGTAGGAAGAACACTTTTACATGTAGTGTATTGAATTCAGAATTGATTCACACATTTAGAACAACATAGATAGGTTAGACGCGCCCGGAGTTGACGTTTATATACATAATGCTCACTATTACTGTCCCGTGGGTCCTCCTCTTTTCGTAAGTGAAAATAACTGATTTGCTGCTAAATATACATAAATTGTAGAAGTAAATACCATATCATTATAATATATAATACTGTCGGCAATATATTATTGCATTCAACACACATTGATAAAGCCAATAATATATTCTCGAAACTGTAAAACATATTATTTCAATTTTGGTATTTGCTTTGGTCAGATTTTATTTTCATTTAATTTATTTTCACTAACTGCAGCCAGGCTTGGAACTGGCCCCGGCAGACTTACCCACCCTCCACGCGGAAATCGACAGAACAGTCATCCCTCTTACTTGATTAACCTTGCGCACTACTGCTTTCGTTAGACGAGGAACGAGTGAATACTAATAAAGTGTAATCTGAATATATGCGCCTTATAAGATAATATATCATTTCCCTATTCTATAAACTTATCAGAACCGAATATCTGCTTTGATGCTACATATCTATTCTGTAACCAAATGAAGTTCAGAAATACTAGCGGCGTTTCGGGAACAAACTATTTCCATCCTCGGGACTAGTTTTGAGAGGCTCCAGTATATATAGTTGCTTAGTCGATCTTCTTCGAAGGATGCAATACCTATTCCATCGCCAGGCAACTTCATCCCGTTGACAATTACACACAGCAACACTACATACACTAATATGAGCAACGTCTTCCTATTCAATAGTCACCACGCTAGTATTCACTTCTTGACGTAAGGGAAACACTTATAACAAAGTTCCTTTCTCCATTTTCACTAACTTCACTCGTGGATTAAAATACAATGTTGAACAGACGTTGTCCTACATCTACGCTGTTCGAATATTTGGGGCATCTCCTCTTCAGGCTGCTGAATGCACCCTGTATATGCTGGAGCCTCTCGCATTCTGTCCCTGAGTTAGGAAATGTACGCTCCACAAATACCGCAAGTCACTTCTGAATTCATTTGGAATATTAATCCAAATATATTTTCATTTACACACCCAATAAATAATTCGCTCATAGCCTATCTAAAACAATGTGCTTAACTATCATGAACTGTATGACCTTACAATGAAGTTATAAACAACGCTTAGTCCGTGCAGTACTGTCTACCTTAAAGTTTGCAAGGCAAACCAGGTTACAAGGAATGGCTTTGATATCGATCTCCTCCAAAGTTAAAAAAAAAAAAAAAAAAAAAAAACAAGAGAGACAGAATATAGAGCGTTATGTATATAAGTTTCCAATCATAGTTTAGTGAAATCAATGCCAAATGTGTAAAAGTTAGCGCATATTCAAAACTGTAATTGATTTTTTAAAATATGGAGGCAAAATATTTTTAATTAGGGAAAGAGGTTGCATTATTCAAAAACGAAGATTATATGTTTGTTATAATAAAAAATTTAGCTAACTGGAGTATGTGCCCCTTCAGTTGAAACCCCAATCGGTTAAATCGCTAAATCTACTCTAAAGTATATGAATAACTACATTTTATGGCAAACCAGGCAATTCTGGACTAAAATTTAATGCCAATAACTCGCGGCTACATATAACAAATTATTTTCTATTCTATTTTTGACAGATTATGCTCAGATATATGATCATGTATTGTAAATAAGGGTCATTTTCTCGTATATTTGAATCTCTAGCTTGGACAATTGTTACTTCTGAAAATGTATGGGATTACAAAATCAAAGATCGAATTCAATATTAGATTCTACCATCAAGAATGCTATCCGATATACAAGTTAATATTGCACAGCAATCAGTGTTAATACAGTCATTAATGGTAACGAAATAACTGTCTGGAAGAGGAAACGAAAGATTCGTTTAATGACGTTTTCTGATTATTCACAGTGAAATTTCGTTGATCTGGAAAGGGGTAACAATTTTTTAATTTGCCAATAACAATGAAATGGACGTGCCCCACAAGATGGGACCATAAAATTACACGTAAAGTAACATACCTTAATATGGAAATCGAATAAAAATTAGTGGATACATTGACGTAGGAAGAACACTTTTACATGTAGTGTATTGAATTCAGAATTGATTCACACATTTAGAACAACATAGATAGGTTAGACGCGCCCAGAGTTGACGTTTATATACATAATGCTCACTATTACTGTCCCGTGGGTCCTCCTCTTTTCGTAAGTGAAAATAACTGATTTGCTGCTAAATATACATAAATTCTAGAAGTAAATACCATATCATTATAATATATAATTCTGTCGGCAATATATTATTGCATTCAACACACATTGATAAAGCCAATAATATATTCTCGAAACTGTAAAACATTATTTCAATTTTGGTATTTGCTTTGGTCATATTTTATTTTCATTTAATTTATTTTCACTAACTGCAGCCAGGCTTGGAACTGGCCCCGGCAGAGTTACCCACCCTCCACGCGGAAACCGACAGCACAGTCATCCCTCTTACTTGATTAACCTTGCGCACTACTGCTTTCGTTAGACGAGCAACCAATCAATACTAATAAAGTGTAATCTGAATATGTGCGCCTTATAAAATAATATATCATTTCCCTATTCTATAAACTTATCAGAACCGAATATCTGCTTTGATGCTACATATCTATTCTGTAACCAAATGAAGTTCAGAAATACTAGCGGCGTTTCGGGAACAAACTATTTCCATCCTCGGGACTAGTTTTGAGAGGCTCCAGTATATATAGTTGCTTAGTCCACCTTCTTCGAAGGATGCAATATCTATTCCATCGCCAGGCAACTTCATCCCGTTGACAATTACACACAGCAACACCACATACACTAATATGAGCAACGTCTTCCTATTCAATAGTCACCACACTAGTATTCACTTTTTGACGTAAGGGAAACACTTATAACAAAGTTCCTTTCTCCATTTTCACTGACTTCACTCGTGGATTAAAATACAATGTTGATCAGACGTTGTCCTACATCTACGCTGTTCGAATATTTGGGCCATCTCCTCTTCAGGCTGCTGAATGCACCTTGTATATAATGGAGCCTCTCGCATTCTGTCCCTGAGTTAGGAAATGTACGCTCCACAAATACCGCAAGTCACTTCTGAATTCATTTGGAATATTAATCCAAATATATTTTCATTTACACACCCAATAAATAATTCGCTCATAGCCTATCTAAAACAATGTGCTTAACTATCATGAACTGTATGACCTTACAATGAAGTTATAAACAACGCTTAGTCCGTGCAGTACTGTCTACCTTAAAGTTTGCAAGGCAAACCAGGTTACAAGGAATGGCTGTGATATCGATCTCCCCCAAAGTTAAAAAAAAAAAAAAGACAAGAGGGACAGAATATAGAGCGTTATGTATATAAGTTTCCAATCATAGTTTAGTGAAATCAATGCCAAATGTGTAAAAGTTAGCGCATATTCAAAACTGTAATTGATTTTTTAAAATATGGAGACAAAATACCTTCAATTAGGGAAAGAGGTTGCATTATTCAAAAACGAAGATTATATGTTTGTTATAATAAAAAATTTAGCTAACTGCAGTATGTGCCCCTTCAGTTTAAACCCCAATCGGTTAAATCGCTAAATCTACTCTAAAGTATATGAATAACTACATTTTATGGCAAACCAGGCAATTCTGGACTAAAATTTAATGCCAATAACTCGCGGCTACATATAACAAATTATTTTCTATTCTATTTTTGACAGATTATGCTCAGATATATGATCATGTATTGTAAATAAGGGTCATTTTCTCGTATATTTGAATCTCTAGCTTGGACGATTGTTACTTCTAAAAATGTATGGGATTACAAAATCAAAGATCGAATTCAATATTAGATTCTATCATCAAGAATGCTATCCGATATACAAGTTAATATTGCACAGCAATCAGTGTTAATACAGTCATTAATGGTAACGAAACAACTGTCTGGAAGAGGAAACGAAAGATTCGTTTAATGTCGTTTTCTGATTATTCACAGTGAAATTTCGTTGATCTGGAAAGGGGCAACAATTTTTTAATTTGCCAATAACAATGAAATGGACGTGCCCCACAAGATGGGACCATAAAATTACACGTAAAGTAACATACCTTAATATGGAAATCGAATAAAAATTAGTGGATACATTGACGTAGGAAGAACACTTTTACATGTAGTGTATTGAATTCAGAATTGATTCACACATTTAGAACAACATAGATAGGTTAGACGCGCCCGGAGTTGACGTTTATATACATAATTTTCACTATTACTGTCCCGTGGGTCCTCCTCTTTTCGTAAGTGAAAATAACTGATTTGCTGCTAAATATACATAAATTCTAGAAGTAAATACCATATCATTATAATATATAATACTGTCGGCAATATATTATTGCATTCAACACACATTGATAAAGCCAATAATATATTCTCGAAACTGTAAAACATATTATTTCAATTTTGGTATTTGCTTTGGTCAGATTTTATTTTCATTTAATTTATTTTCACTAACTGCAGCCAGGCTTGGAACTGGCCCCGGCAGAGTTACCCACCCTCCACGCGGAAACCGACAGCACAGTCATCCCTTTTACTTGATTAACCTTGCGCACTACTGCTTTCGTTAGACGAGCAACCAATCAATACTAATAAAGTGTAATCTGAATATGTGCGCCTTATAAAATAATATATCATTTCCCTATTCTATAAACTTATCAGAACCGAATATCTGCTTTGATGCTACATATCTATTCTGTAACCAAATGAAGTTCAGAAATACTAGCGGCGTTTCGGGAACAAACTATTTCCATCCTCGGGACTAGTTTTGAGAGGCTCCAGTATATATAGTTGCTTAGTCCACCTTCTTCGAAGGATGCAATATCTATTCCATCGCCAGGCAACTTCATCCCGTTGACAATTACACACAGCAACACCACATACACTAATATGAGCAACGTCTTCCTATTCAATAGTCACCACACTAGTATTCGCTTTTTGACGTAAGGGAAACACTTATAACAAAGTTCCTTTCTCCATTTTCACTAACTTCACTCGTGGATTAAAATACAATGTTGATCAGACGTTGTCCTACACCCCGTAGAATATTCGCCTACGCTGTTCGAATATTTGGGCCATCTCCTCTTCAGGCTGCTGAATGCACCCTGTATATGCTGGAGCCTCTCGCATTCTGTCCCTGAGTTAGGAAATGTACGCTCCACAAATACCGCAAGTCACTTCTGAATTCATTTGGAATATTAATCCAAATATATTTTCATTTACACACCCAATAAATAATTCGCTCATAGCCTATCTAAAACAATGTGCTTAACTATCATGAACTGTATGACCTTACAATGAAGTTATAAACAACGCTTAGTCCGTGCAGTACTGTCTACCTTAAAGTTTGCAAGGCAAACCAGGTTACAAGGAATGGCTGTGATATCGATCTCCTCCAAAGTTAAAAAAAAAAAAAGACAAGAGAGACAGAATATAGAGCGTTATGTATATAAGTTTCCAATCATAGTTTAGTGAAATCAATGCCAAATGTGTAAAAGTTAGCGCATATTCAAAACTGTAATTGATTTTTTAAAATATGGAGACAAAATATTTTTAATTAGGGAAAGAGGTTGCATTATTCAAAAACGAAGATTATATGTTTGTTATAATAAAAAATTTAGCTAACTGGAGTATGTGCCCCTTCAGTTGAAACCCCAATCGGTTAAATCGCTAAATCTACTCTAAAGTATATGAATAACTACATTTTATGGCAAACCAGGCAATTCTGGACTAAAATTTAATGCCAATAACTCGCGGCTACATATAACAAATTATTTTCTATTCTATTTTTGACAGATTATGCTCAGATATATGATCATGTATTGTAAATAAGGGTCATTTTCTCGTATATTTGAATCTCTAGCTTGGACAATTGTTACTTCTGAAAATGTATGGGATTACAAAATCAAAGATCGAATTCAATATTAGATTCTATCATCAAGAATGCTATCCGATATACAAGTTAATATTGCACAGCAATCAGTGTTAATACAGTCATTAATGGTAACGAAACAACTGTCTGGAAGAGGAAACGAAAGATTCGTTTAATGTCGTTTTCTGATTATTCACAGTGAAATTTCGTTGATCTGGAAAGGGGCAACAATTTTTTAATTTGCCAATAACAATGAAATGGACGTGCCCCACAAGATGGGACCATAAAATTACACGTAAAGTAACATACCTTAATATGGAAATCGAATAAAAATTAGTGGATACATTGACGTAGGAAGAACACTTTTACATGTAGTGTATTGAATTCAGAATTGATTCACACATTTAGAACAACATAGATAGGTTAGACGCGCCCGGAGTTGACGTTTATATACATAATTTTCACTATTACTGTCCCGTGGGTTCTCCTCTTTTCGTAAGTGAAAATAACTGATTTGCTGCTAAATATACATAAATTCTAGAAGTAAATACCATATCATTATAATATATAATACTGTCGGCAATATATTATTGCATTCAACACACATTGATAAAGCCAATAATATATTCTCGAAACTGTAAAACATATTATTTCAATTTTGGTATTTGCTTTGGTCAGATTTTATTTTCATTTAATTTATTTTCACTAACTGCAGTTAGGCTTGGAACTGGCCCCGGCAGAGTTACCCACCCTCCACGCGGAAACCGACAGCACAGTCATCCCTTTTACTTGATTAACCTTGCGCACTACTGCTTTCGTTAGACGAGCAACCAATCAATACTAATAAAGTGTAATCTGAATATGTGCGCCTTATAAAATATCATTTCCCTATTCTATAAACTTATCAGAACCGAATATCTGCTTTGATGCTACATATCTATTCTGTAACCAAATGAAGTTCAGAAATACTAGCGGCGTTTCGGGAACAAACTATTTCCATCCTCGGGACTAGTTTTGAGAGGCTCCAGTATATATAGTTGCTTAGTCCACCTTCTTCGAAGGATGCAATATCTATTCCATCGCCAGGCAACTTCATCCCGTTGACAATTACACACAGCAACACCACATACACTAATATGAGCAACGTCTTCCTATTCAATAGTCACCACACTAGTATTCACTTTTTGACGTAAGGGAAACACTTATAACAAAGTTCCTTTCTCCATTTTCACTAACTTCACTCGTGGATTAAAATACAATGTTGATCAGACGTTGTCCTACACCCCGTAGAATATTCGTCTACGCTGTTCGAATATTTGGGCCATCTCCTCTTCAGGCTGCTGAATGCACCTTGTATATAATGGAGCCTCTCGCATTCTGTCCCTGAGTTAGGAAATGTACGCTCCACAAATACCGCAAGTCACTTCTGAATTCATTTGGAATATTAATCCAAATATATTTTCATTTACACACCCAATAAATAATTCGCTCATAGCCTATCTAAAACAATGTGCTTAACTATCATGAACTGTATGACCTTACAATGAAGTTATAAACAACGCTTAGTCCGTGCAGTACTGTCTACCTTAAAGTTTGCAAGGCAAACCAGGTTACAAGGAATGGCTGTGATATCGATCTCCTCCAAAGTTAAAAAAAAAAAAAGACAAGAGAGACAGAATATAGAGCGTTATGTATATAAGTTTCCAATCATAGTTTAGTGAAATCAATGCCAAATGTGTAAAAGTTAGCGCATATTCAAAACTGTAATTGATTTTTTAAAATATGGAGACAAAATATTTTTAATTAGGGAAAGAGGTTGCATTATTCAAAAACGAAGATTATATGTTTGTTATAATAAAAAATTTAGCTAACTGGAGTATGTGCCCCTTCAGTTGAAACCCCAATCGGTTAAATCGCTAAATCTACTCTAAAGTATATGAATAACTACATTTTATGGCAAACCAGGCAATTCTGGACTAAAATTTAATGCCAATAACTCGCGGCTACATATAACAAATTATTTTCTATTCTATTTTTGACAGATTATGCTCAGATATATGATCATGTATTGTAAATAAGGGTCATTTTCTCGTATATTTGAATCTCTAGCTTGGACGATTGTTACTTCTGAAAATGTATGGGATTACAAAATCAAAGATCGAATTCAATATTAGATTCTATCATCAAGAATGCTATCCGATATACAAGTTAATATTGCACAGCAATCAGTGTTAATACAGTCATTAATGGTAACGAAACAACTGTCTGGAAGAGGAAACGAAAGATTCGTTTAATGTCGTTTTGTGATTATTCACAGTGAAATTTGGTTGATCTGGAAAGGGGCAACAATTTTTTAATTTGCCAATAACAATGAAATGGACGTGCCCCACAAGATGGGACCATAAAATTACACGTAAAGTAACATACCTTAATATGGAAATCGAATAAAAATTAGTGGATACATTGACGTAGGAAGAACACTTTTACATGTAGTGTATTGAATTCAGAATTGATTCACACATTTAGAACAACATAGATAGGTTAGACGCGCCCGGAGTTGACGTTTATATACATAATTTTCACTATTACTGTCCCGTGGGTCCTCCTCTTTTCGTAAGTGAAAATAACTGATTTGCTGCTAAATATACATAAATTCTAGAAGTAAATACCATATCATTATAATATATAATACTGTCGGCAATATATTAGTGCATTCAACACACATTGATAAAGCCAATAATATATTCTCGAAACTGTAAAACATATTATTTCAATTTTGGTATTTGCTTTGGTCAGATTTTATTTTCATTTAATTTATTTTCACTAACTGCAGCCAGGCTTGGAACTGGCCCCGGAAGAGTTACCCACCCTCCACGCGGAAACCGACAGCACAGTCATCCGTCTTACTTGATTAACCTTGCGCACTACTGCTTTCGTTAGACGAGCAACCAATCAATACTAATAAAGTGTAATCTGAATATATGCGCCTTATAAAATAATATATCATTTCCCTATTCTATAAACTTATCAGAACCGAATATCTACTTTGATGCTACATATCTATTCTGTAACCAAATGAAGTTCAGAAATACTAGCGGCGTTTCGGGAACAAACTATTTCCATCCTCGGGACTAGTTTTGAGAGGCTCCAGTATATATAGTTGCTTAGTCGATCTTCTTCGAAGGATGCAATACCTATTCCATCGCCAGGCAACTTCATCCCGTTGACAATTACACACAGCAACACTACATACACTAATATGAGCAACGTCTTCCTATTCAATAGTCACCACGCTAGTATTCACTTCTTGACGTAAGGGAAACACTTATAACAAAGTTCCTTTCTCCATTTTCACTAACTTCACTCGTGGATTAAAATACAATGTTGATCAGACGTTGTCCTACATCTACGCTGTTCGAATATTTGGGCCATCTCCTCTTCAGGCTGCTGAATGCACCCTGTATATGCTGGAGCCTCTCGCATTCTGTCCCTGAGTTAGGAAATGTACGCTCCACAAATACCGCAAGTCACTTCTGAATTCATTTGGAATATTAATCCAAATATATTTTCATTTACACACCCAATAAATAATTCGCTCATAGCCTATGTAAAACAATGTGCTTAACTATCATGAACTGTATGACCTTACAATGAAGTTATAAACAACGCTTAGTCCGTGCAGTACTGTCTACCTTAAAGTTTGCAAGGCAAACCAGGTTACAAGGAATGGCTGTGATATCGATCTCCTCCAAAGTTAAAAAAAAAAAAGACAAGAGAGACAGAATATAGAGCGTTATGTATATAAGTTTCCAATCATAGTTTAGTGAAATCAATGCCAAATGTGTAAAAGTTAGCGCATATTCAAAACTGTAATTGATTTTTTAAAATATGGAGACAAAATATTTTTAATTAGGGAAAGAGGTTGCATTATTCAAAAACGAAGATTATATGTTTGTTATAATAAAAAATTTAGCTAACTGGAGTATGTGCCCTTTCAGTTGAAACCCCAATCGGTTAAATCGCTAAATCTACTCTAAAGTATATGAATAACTACATTTTATGGCAAACCAGGCAATTCTGGACTAAAATTTAATGCCAATAACTCGCGGCTACATATAACAAATTATTTTCTATTCTATTTTTGACAGATTATGCTCAGATATATGATCATGTATTGTAAATAAGGGTCATTTTCTCGTATATTTGAATCTCTAGCTTGGACAATTGTTACTTCTGAAAATGTATGGGATTACAAAATCAAAGATCGAATTCAATATTAGATTCTATCATCAAGAATGCTATCCGATATACAAGTTAATATTGCACAGCAATCAGTGTTAATACAGTCATTAATGGTAACGAAACAACTTTCTGGAAGAGGAAACGAAAGATTCGTTTAATGTCGTTTTCTGATTATTCACAGTGAAATTTCGTTGATCTGGAAAGGGGCAACAATTTTTTAATTTGCCAATAACAATGAAATGGACGTGCCCCACAAGATGGGACCATAAAATTACACGTAAAGTAACATACCTTAATATGGAAATCGAATAAAAATTAGTGGATACATTGACAAAGGAAGAACACTTTTACATGTAGTGTATTGAATTCAGAATTGATTCACACATTTAGAACAACATAGATAGGTTAGACGCGCCCAGAGTTGACGTTTATATACATAATTCTCACTATTACTGTCCCGTGGGTCCTCCTCTTTTCGTAAGTGGAAATAACTGATTTGCTGCTAAATATACATAAATTGTAGAAGTAAATACCATATCATTATAATATATAATACTGTCGGCAATATATTATTGCATTCAACACACATTGATAAAGCCAATAATATATTCTCGAAACTGTAAAACCTATTATTTCAATTTTGGTATTTGCTTTGGTCAGATTTTATTTTCATTTAATTTATTTTCACTAACTGCAGCCAGGCTTGGAACTGGCCCCGGCAGACTTACCCACCCTCCACGCGGAAATCGACAGAACAGTCATCCCTCTTACTTGATTAACCTTGCGCACTACTGCTTTCGTTAGACGAGGAACGAGTGAATACTAATAAAGTGTAATCTGAATATATGCGCCTTATAAAATAATATATCATTTCCCTATTCTATAAACTTATCAGAATCGAATATCTGCTTTGATGCTACATATCTATTCTGTAACCAAATGAAGTTCAGAAATAGTAGCGGCGTTTCGGGAACAAACTATTTCCATGCTCGGGACTAGTTTTGAGAGGCTCCAGTATATATAGTTGCTTAGTCGATCTTCTTCGAAGGATGCAATATCTATTCCATCGCCAGGCAACTTCATCCCGTTGACAATTACACACAGCAACACCACATACACTAATATGAGCAACGTCTTCCTATTCAATAGTCACCACACTAGTATTCACTTTTTGACGTAAAAGAAACACTTATAACAAAGTTCCTTTCTCATTTTTCACTGACTTCACTCGTGGATTAAAATACAATGTTGATCAGACGTTCTCCTACATCTACGCTGTTCGAATATTTGGGCCATCTCCTCTTCAGGCTGCTGAATGCACCCTGTATATGCTGGAGCCTGTCGCATTCTGTCCCTGAGTTAGGAAATGTACGCTCCACAAATACCGCAAGTCACTTCTGAATTCATTTGGAATATTAATCCAAATATATTTTCATTTACACACCCAATAAATAATTCGCTCATAGCCTATCTAAAACAATGTGCTTAACTATCATGAACTGTATGACCTTACAATGAAGTTATAAACAACGCTTAGTCCGTGCAGTACTGTCTACCTTAAAGTTTGCAAGGCAAACCAGGTTACAAGGAATGCCTGTGATATCGATCTCCCCCAAAGTTAAAAAAAAAAACAAAGACAAGAGGGACAGAATATAGACCGTTATGTATATAAGTTTCCAATCATAGTTTAGTGAAATCAATGCCAAATGTGTAAAAGTTAGCGCATATTCAAAACTGTAATTGATTTTTTAAAATATGGAGACAAAATACCTTCAATTAGGGAAAGAGGTTGCATTATTCAAAAACGAAGATTATATGTTTGTTATAATAAAAAATTTAGCTAACTGCAGTATGTGTTCCTTCAGTTTAAACCCCAATCGGTTAAATCGCTAAATCTACTCTAAAGTATATGAATAACTACATTTTATGGCAAACCAGGCAATTCTGGACTAAAATTTAATGCCAATAACTCGCGGCTACATATAACAAATTATTTTCTATTCTATTTTTGACAGATTATGCTCAGATATATGATCATGTATTGTAAATAAGGGTCATTTTCTCGTATATTTGAATCTCTAGCTTGGACGATTGTTACTTCTAAAAATGTATGGGATTACAAAATCAAAGATCGAATTCAATATTAGATTCTATCATCAAGAATGCTATCCGATATACAAGTTAATATTGCACAGCAATCAGTGTTAATACAGTCATTAATGGTAACGAAACAACTGTCTGGAAGAGGAAACGAAAGATTCGTTTAATGTCGTTTTCTGATTATTCACAGTGAAATTTGGTTGATCTGGAAAGGGGCAACAATTTTTTAATTTGCCAATAACAATGAAATGGACGTGCCCCACAAGATGGGACCATAAAATTACACGTAAAGTAACATACCTTAATATGGAAATCGAATAAAAATTAGTGGATACATTGACGTAGGAAGAACACTTTTACATGTAGTGTATTGAATTCAGAATTGATTCATACATTTAGAACAACATAGATAGGTTAGACGCGCCCAGAGTTGACGTTTATATACATAATGCTCACTATCACTGTCCCGTGGGTCCTCCTCTTTTCGTAAGTGAAAATAACTGATTTGCTGCTAAATATACATAAATTCTAAAAGTAAATACCATATCATTATAATATATAATACTGTCGGCAATATATTATTGCATTCAACACACATTGATAAAGCCAATAATATATTCTCGAAACTGTAAAACATATTATTTCAATTTTGGTATTTGCTTTGGTCAGATTTTATTTTCATTTAGTTTATTTTCACTAACTGCAGCCAGGCTTGGAACTGGCCCCGGCAGAGTTACCCACCCTCCACGCGGAAACCGACAGCACAGTCATCCCTTTTACTTGATTAACCTTGCGCACTACTGCTTTCGTTAGACGAGCAACCAATCAATACTAATAAAGTGTAATCTGAATATGTGCGCCTTATAAAATAATATATCATTTCCCTATTCTATAAACTTATCAGAACCGAATATCTGCTTTGATGCTACATATCTATTCTGTAACCAAATGAAGTTCAGAAATACTAGCGGCGTTTCGGGAACAAACTATTTCCATCCTCGGGACTAGTTTTGAGAGGCTCCAGTATATATAGTTGCTTAGTCCACCTTCTTCGAAGGATGCAATATCTATTCCATCGCCAGGCAACTTCATCCCGTTGACAATTACACACAGCAACACCACATACACTAATATGAGCAACGTCTTCCTATTCAATAGTCACCACACTAGTATTCACTTTTTGACGTAAGGGAAACACTTATAACAAAGTTCCTTTCTCCATTTTCACTAACTTCACTCGTGGATTAAAATACAATGTTGATCAGACGTTGTCCTACATCTACGCTGTTCGAATATTTGGGCCATCTTCTTTTCAGGCTGCTGAATGCACCCTGTATATGCTGGAGCCTCTCGCATTCTGTCCCTGAGTTAGGAAATGTACGCTCCACAAATACCGCAAGTCACTTCTGAATTCATTTGGAATATTAATCCAAATATATTTTCATTTACACACCCAATAAATAATTCGCTCATAGCCTATGTAAAACAATGTGCTTAACTATCATGAACTGTATGACCTTACAATGAAGTTATAAACAACGCTTAGTCCGTGCAGTACTGTCTACCTTAAAGTTTGCAAGGCAAACCAGGTTACAAGGAATGGCTGTGATATCGATCTCCCCCAAAGTTAAAAAAAAAGACAAGAGGGACAGAATATAGAGCGTTATGTATATAAGTTTCCAATCATAGTTTAGTGAAATCAATGCCAAATGTGTAAAAGTTAGCGCATATTCAAAACTGTAATTGATTTTTTAAAATATGGAGACAAAATACCTTCAATTAGGGAAAGAGGTTGCATTATTCAAAAACGAAGATTATATGTTTGTTATAATAAAAAATTTAGCTAACTGCAGTATGTGCCCCTTCAGTTTAAACCCCAATCGGTTAAATCGCTAAATCTACTCTAAAGTATATGAATAACTACATTTTATGGCAAACCAGGCAATTCTGGACTAAAATTTAATGCCAATAACTCGCGGCTACATATAACAAATTATTTTCTATTCTATTTTTGACAGATTATGCTCAGATATATGATCATGTATTGTAAATAAGGGTCATTTTCTCGTATATTTGAATCTCTAGCTTGGACAATTGTTACTTCTGAAAATGTATGGGATTACAAAATCAAAGATCGAATTCAATATTAGATTCTATCATCAAGAATGCTATCCGATATACAAGTTAATATTGCACAGCAATCAGTGTTAATACAGTCATTAATGGTAACGAAACAACTGTCTGGAAGAGGAAACGAAAGATTCGTTTAATGTCGTTTTCTGATTATTCACAGTGAAATTTGGTTGATCTGGAAAGGGGCAACAATTTTTTAATTTGCCAATAACAATGAAATGGACGTGCCCCACAAGATGGGACCATAAAATTACACGTAAAGTAACATACCTTAATATGGAAATCGAATAAAAATTAGTGGATACATTGACGTAGGAAGAACACTTTTACATGTAGTGTATTGAATTCAGAATTGATTCACACATTTAGAACAACATAGATAGGTTAGACGCGCCCAGAGTTGACGTTTATATACATAATGCTCACTATTACTGTCCCGTGGGTCCTCCTCTTTTCGTAAGTGAAAATAACTGATTTGCTGCTAAATATACATAAATTGTAGAAGTAAATACCATATCATTATAATATATAATACTGTCGGCAATATATTATTGCATTCAACACACATTGATAAAGCCAATAATATATTCTCGAAACTGTAAAACATATTATTTCAATTTTGGTATTTGCTTTGGTCAGATTTTATTTTCATTTAATTTATTTTCACTAACTGCAGCCAGGCTTGGAACTGGCCCAGGCAGAGTTACCCACCCTCCACGCGCAAACCGACAGCACAGTCATCCCTCTTACTTGATTAACCTTGCGCACTACTGCTTTCGTTAGACGAGCAACCAATCAATACTAATAAAGTGTAATCTGAATATGTGCGCCTTATAAAATAATATATCATTTCCCTATTCTATAAACTTATCAGAACCGAATATCTGCTTTGATGTTACATATCTATTCTGTAACCAAATGAAGTTCAGAAATAGTAGCGGCGTTTCGGGAACAAACTATTTCCATCCTCGGGACTAGTTTTGAGAGGCTCCAGTATATATAGTTGCTTAGTCCACCTTCTTCGAAGGATGCAATATCTATTCCATCGCCAGACAACTTCATCCCGTTGACAATTACACACAGCAACACCACATACACTAATATGAGCAACGTCTTCCTATTCAATAGTCACCATACTAGTATTCACTTTTTGACGTAAGGGAAACACTTATAACAAAGTTCCTTTCTCCATTTTCACTGACTTCACTCGTGGATTAAAATACAATGTTGATCAGACGTTCTCCTACATCTACGCTGTTCGAATATTTGGGCCATCTCCTCTTCAGGCTGCTGAATGCACCCTGTATATGCTGGAGCCTCTCGCATTCTGTCCCTGAGTTAGGAAATGTACGCTCCACAAATACCGCAAGTCACTTCTGAATTCATTTGGAATATTAATCCAAATATATTTTCATTTACACACCCAATAAATAATTCGCTCATAGCCTATCTAAAACAATGTGCTTAACTATCATGAACTGTATGACCTTACAATGAAGTTATAAACAACGCTTACTCCGTGCAGTACTGTCTATCTTAAAGTTTGCAAGGCAAACCAGGTTACAAGGAATGGCTGTGATATCGATCTCCCCCAAAGTTAAAAAAAAAACAAAGACAAGAGGGACAGAATATAGAGCGTTATGTATATAAGTTTCCAATCATAGTTTAGTGAAATCAATGCCAAATGTGTAAAAGTTAGCGCATATTCAAAACTGTAATTGATTTTTTAAAATATGGAGACAAAATACCTTCAATTAGAGAAAGAGGTTGCATTATTTAAAAAAGAAGAATATATGTTTGTTATAATAATAAATTTAGCTAACTGCAGTATGTGCCCCTTCAGTTTAAACCCCAATCGGTTAAATCGCTAAATCTACTCTAAAGTATATGAATAACTACATTTTATGGCAAACCAGGCAATTCTGAACTAAAATTTAATGCCAATAACTCGCGGCTACATATAACAAATTATTTTCTATTCTATTTTTGACAGATTATGCTCAGATATATGATCATGTATTGTAAATAAGGGTCATTTTCTCGTATATTTGAATCTCTAGCTTGGACGATTGTTACTTCTGAAAATGTATGGGATTACAAAATCAAAGATCGAATTCAATATTAGATTCTATCATCAAGAATGCTATCCGATATACAAGTTAATATTGCACAGCAATCAGTGTTAATACAGTCATTAATGGTAACGAAACAACTGTCTGGAAGAGGAAACGAAAGATTCGTTTAATGTCGCTTTCTGATTATTCACAGTGAAATTTGGTTGATCTGGAAAGGGGTAACAATTTTTTAATTTGCCAATAACAATGAAATGGACGTGCCCCACAAAATGGGACCATAAAATTACACGTAAAGTAACATACCTTAATATGGAAATCGAATAAAAATTAGTGGATACATTGACGTAGGAAGAACACTTTTACATGTAGTGTATTGAATTCAGAATTGATTCACACATTTAGAACAACATAGATAGGTTAGACGCGCCCAGAGTTGACGTTTATATACATAATGCTCACTATTACTGTCCCGTGGGTCCTCCTCTTTTCGTAAGTGAAAATAACTGATTTGCTGCTAAATATACATAAATTGTAGAAGTAAATACCATATCATTATAATATATAATACTGTCGGCAATATATTATTGCATTCAACACACATTGATAAAGCCAATAATATATTCTCGAAACTGTAAAACATATTATTTCAATTTTGGTATTTGCTTTGGTCAGATTTTATTTTCATTTAATTTATTTTCACTAACTGCAGCCAGGCTTGGAACTGGCCCCGGCAGAGTTACCCACCCTCCACGCGGAAACCGACAGCACAGTCATCCCTCTTACTTGATTAACCTTGCGCACTACTGCTTTCGTTAGACGAGCAACCAATCAATACTAATAAAGTGTAATTTGAATATGTGCGCCTTATAAAATAATATATCATTTCCCTATTCTATAAACTTATCAGAACCGAATATCTGCTTTGATGCTACATATCTATTCTGTAACCAAATGAAGTTCAGAAATACTAGCGGCGTTTCGGGAACAAACTATTTCCATCCTCGGGACTAGTTTTGAGAGGCTCCAGTATATATAGTTGCTTAGTCCACCTTCTTCGAAGGATGCAATATCTATTCCATCGCCAGGCAACTTCATCCCGTTGACAATTACACACAGCAACACCACATACACTAATATGAGCAACGTCTTCCTATTCAATAGTCACCACACTAGTATTCACTTCTTGACGTAAGGGAAACACTTATAACAAAGTTCCTTTCTCCACTTTCACTAACTTCACTCGTGGATTAAAATACAATGTTGATCAGACGTTGTCCTACATCTACGCTGTTCGAAGATTTGGGCCATCTCCTCTTCAGGCTGCTGAATGCACCTTGTATATGCTGGAGCCTCTCGCATTCTGTCCCTGAGTTAGGAAATGTACGCTCCACAAATACCGCAAGTCACTTCTGAATTCATTTGGAATATTAATCCAAATATATTTTCATTTACACACCCAATAAATAATTCGCTCATAGCCTATCTAAAACAATGTGCTTAACTATCATGAACTGTATGACCTTACAATGAAGTTATAAACAACGCTTAGTCCGTGCAGTACTGTCTACCTTAAAGTTTGCAAGGCAAACCAGGTTACAAGGAATGGCTGTGATATCGATCTCACCCAAAGTAAAAAAAAAAACAAAGACAAGAGGGACAGAATATAGACCGTTATGTATATAAGTTTCCAATCATAGTTTAGTGAAATCAATGCCAAATGTGTAAAAGTTAGCGCATATTCAAAACTGTAATTGATTTTTTAAAATATGGAGACAAAATACCTTCAATTAGGGAAAGAGGTTGCATTATTCAAAAACGAAGGTTATATGTTTGTTATAATAAAAAATTTAGCTAACTGCAGTATGTGCCCCTTCATTTTAAACCCCAATCGGTTAAATCGCTATATCTACTCTAAAGTATATGAATAACTACATTTTATGGCAAACCAGGCAATTCTGGACTAAAATTTAATGCCAATAACTCGCGGCTACATATAACAAATTATTTTCTATTCTATTTTTGACAGATTATGCTCAGATATATGATCATGTATTGTAAATAAGGGTCATTTTCTCGTATATTTGAATCTCTAATTTGGACGATTGTTACTTCTGAAAATGTATGGGATTACAAAATCAAAGATCGAATTCAATATTAGATTCTATCATCAAGAATGCTATCCGATATACAAGTTAATATTGCACAGCAATAAGTGTTAATACTGTCATTAATGGTAACGAAATAACTGTCTGGAAGAGGAAACGAAAAATTCGTTTAATGTCGTTTTCTGATTATTCACAGTGAAATTTGGTTGATCTGGAAAGGGGTAACAATTTTTTAATTTGCCAATAACAATGAAATGGACGTGCCCCACAAGATGGGACCATAAAATTACACGTAAAGTAACATACCTTAATATGGAAATCGAATAAAAATTAGTGGATACATTGACGTAGGAAGAACACTTTTACATGTAGTGTATTGAATTCAGAATTGATTCACACATTTAGAACAACATAGATAGGTTAGACGCGCCCAGAGTTGACGTTTATATACATAATGCTCACTATTACTGTCCCGTGGGTCCTCCTCTTTTCGTAAGTGAAAATAACTGATTTGCTGCTAAATATACATAAATTGTAGAAGTAAATACCATATCATTATAATATATAATACTGTCGGCAATATATTATTGCATTCAACACACATTGATAAAGCCAATAATATATTCTCGAAACTGTAAAACATATTATTTCAATTTTGGTATTTGCTTTGGTCAGATTTTATTTTCATTTAATTTATTTTCACTAACTGCAGCCAGGCTTGGAAAAGGCCCCGGCAGAGTTACCCACCCTCCACGCGGAAATCGACAGCACAGTCATCCCTCTTACTTGATTAACCTTCCGCACTACTGCTTTCGTTAGACGAGCAACCAATCAATACTAATAAAGTGTAATCTGAATATGTGCGCCTTATAAAATAATATATCATTTCCCTATTCTATAAACTTATCAGAACCGAATATCTGCTTTGATGCTACATATCTATTCTGTAACCAAATGAAGTTCAGAAATACTAGCGGCGTTTCGGGAACAAACTATTTCCATCCTCGGGACTAGTTTTGAGAGGCTCCAGTATATATAGTTGCTTAGTCCACCTTCTTCGAAGGATCCAATATCTATTCCATCGCCAGGCAACTTCATCCCGTTGACAATTACACACAGCAACACCACATACACTAATATGAGCAACGTCTTCCTATTCAATAGTCACCACACTAGTATTCACTTCTTGACGTAAGGGAAACACTTATAACAAAGTTCCTTTCTCCACTTTCACTAACTTCACTCGTGGATTAAAATACAATGTTGATCAGACGTTGTCCTACATCTACGCTGTTCGAATATTTGGGCCATCTCCTCTTCAGGCTGCTGAATGCACCCTGTATATGCTGGAGCCTCTCGCATTCTGTCCCTGAGTTAGGAAATGTACGCTCCACAAATACCGCAAGTCACTTCTGAATTCATTTGGAATATTAATCCAAATATATTTTCATTTACACACCCAATAAATAATTCGCTCATAGCCTATCTAAAACAATGTGCTTAACTATCATGAACTGTATGACCTTACAATGAAGTTATAAACAACGCTTAGTCCGTGCAGTACTGTCTACCTTAAAGTTTGCAAGGCAAACCAGGTTACAAGGAATGGCTGTGATATCGACCTCCCCCAAAGTTAAAAAAAAAAGACAAGAGGGACAGAATATAGAGCGTTATGTATATAAGTTTCCAATCATAGTTTAGTGAAATCAATGCCAAATGTGTGAAAGTTAGCGCATATTCAAAACTGCAATTGATTTTTTAAAATATGGAGACAAAATACCTTCAATTAGGGAAAGAGGTTGCATTATTCAAAAACGAAGATTATATGTTTGTTATAATAAAAAATTTAGCTAACTGCAGTATCTGCCCCTTCAGTTGAAACCCCAATCGATTAAATCGCTAAATCTACTCTAAAGTATATGAATAACTACATTTTATGGCAAACCAGGCAATTCTGGACTAAAATTTAATGCCAATAACTCGCGGCTACATATAACAAATTATTTTCTATTCTATTTTTGACAGATTATGCTCAGATATATGATCATGTATTGTAAATAAGGGTCATTTTCTCGTATATTTGAATCTCTAGCTTGGACGATTGTTACTTCTGAAAATGTATGGGATTACAAAATCAAAGATCGAATTCAATATTAGATTCTATCATCAAGAATGCTATCCGATATACAAGTTAATATTGCACAGCAATCAGTGTTAATACAGTCATTAATGGTAACGAAATAACTGTCTGGAAGAGGAAACGAAAGATTCGTTTAATGTCGTTTTCTGATTATTCACAGTGAAATTTGGTTGATCTGGAAAGGGGTAACAATTTTTTAATTTGCCAATAACAATGAAATGGACGTGCCCCACAAGATGGGACCATAAAATTACACGTAAAGTAACATACCTTAATATGGAAATCGAATAAAAATTAGTGGATACATTGACGTAGGAAGAACACTTTTACATGTAGTGTATTGAATTCAGAATTGATTCACACATTTAGAACAACATAGATAGGTTAGACGCGCCCAGAGTTGACGTTTATATACATAATGCTCACTATTACTGTCCCGTGGGTCCTCCTCTTTTCGTAAGTGAAAATAACTGATTTGCTGCTAAATATACATAAATTGTAGAAGTAAATACCATATCATTATAATATATAATACTGTCGGCAATATATTATTGCATTCAACACACATTGATAAAGCCAATAATATATTCTCGAAACTGTAAAACATATTATTTCAATTTTGGTATTTGCTTTGGTCAGATTTTATTTTCATTTAATTTATTTTCACTAACTGCAGCCAGGCTTGGAACTGGCCCCGGCAGAGTTACCCACCCTCCACGCGGAAACCGACAGCACAGTCATCCCTCTTACTTGATTAACCTTGCGCACTACTGCTTTCGTTAGACGAGCAACCAATCAATACTAATAAAGTGTAATTTGAATATGTGCGCCTTATAAAATAATATATCATTTCCCTATTCTATAAACTTATCAGAACCGAATATCTGCTTTGATGCTACATATCTATTCTGTAACCAAATGAAGTTCAGAAATACTAGCGGCGATTCGGGAACAAACTATTTCCATCCTCGGGACTAGTTTTGAGAGGCTCCAGTATATATAGTTGCTTAGTCCACCTTCTTCGAAGGATGCAATATCTATTCCATCGCCAGGCAACTTCATCCCGTTGACAATTACACACAGCAACACCACATACACTAATATGAGCAACGTCTTCCTATTCAATAGTCACCACACTAGTATTCACTTCTTGACGTAAGGGAAACACTTATAACAAAGTTCCTTTCTCCACTTTCACTAACTTCACTCGTGGATTAAAATACAATGTTGATCAGACGTTGTCCTACATCTACTACGCTGTTCGAATATTTGGGCCATCTCCTCTTCAGGCTGCTGAATGCACCCTGTATATGCTGGAGCCTCTCGCATTCTGTCCCTGAGTTAGGAAATGTACGCTCCACAAATACCGCAAGTCACTTCTGAATTCATTTGGAATAATAATCCAAATATATTTTCATTTACACACCCAATAAATAATTCGCTCATAGCCTATCTAAAACAATGTGCTTAACTATCATGAACTGTATGACCTTACAATGAAGTTATAAACAACGCTTAGTCCGTGCAGTACTGTCTACCTTAAAGTTTGCAAGGCAAACCAGGTTACAAGGAATGGCTGTGATATCGATCTCCCCCAAAGTTAAAAAAAAAAAGACAAGAGGGACAGAATATAGAGCGTTATGTATATAAGTTTCCAATCATAGTTTAGTGAAATCAATGCCAAATGTGTAAAAGTTAGCGCATATTCAAAACTGTAATTGATTTTTTAAAATATGGAGACAAAATTTTTCAATTAGGGAAAGAGGTTGCATTATTCAAAAACGAAGATTATATGTTTGTTATAATAAAAAATTTAGCTAACTGCAGTATGTGCCCCTTCAGTTGAAACCCCAATCGGTTAAATCGCTAAATCTACTCTAAAGTATATGAATAACTACATTTTATGGCAAACCAGGCAATTCTGGACTAAAATTTAATGCCAATAACTCGCGGCTACATATAACAAATTATTTTCTATTCTATTTTTGACAGATTATGCTCAGATATATGATCATGTATTGTAAATAAGGGTCATTTTCTCGTATATTTGAATCTCTAGCTTGGACGATTGTTACTTCTGAAAATGTATGGGATTACAAAATCAAAGATCGAATCCAATATTAGATTCTATCATCAAGAATGCTATCCGATATACAAGTTAATATTGCACAGCAATCAGTGTTAATACAGTCATTAATGGTAACGAAATAACTGTCTGGAAGAGGAAACGAAAGATTCGTTTAATGTCGTTTTGTGATTATTCACAGTGAAATTTGGTTGATCTGGAAAGGGGTAACAATTTTTTAATTTGCCAATAACAATGAAATGGACGTGCCCCACAAGATGGGACCATAAAATTACACGTAAAGTAACATACCTTAATATGGAAATCGAATAAAAATTAATGGATACATTGACGTAGGAAGAACACTTTTACATGTAGTGTATTGAATTCAGAATTGATTCACACATTTAGAACAACATAGATAGGTTAGACGCGCCCAGAGTTGACGTTTATATACATAATGCTCACTATTACTGTCCCGTGGGTCCTCCTCTTTTCGTAAGTGAAAATAACTGATTTGCTGCTAAATATACATAAATTTTAGAAGTAAATACCATATCATTATAATATATAATACTGTCGGCAATATATTATTGCATTCAACACACATTGATAAAGCCAATAATATATTCTCGAAACTGTAAAACATATTATTTCAATTTTGGTATTTGCTTTGGTCAGATTTTATTTTCATTTAATTTATTTTCACTAACTGCAGCCAGGCTTGGAACTGGCCCCGGCAGAGTTACCCACCCTCCACGCGGAAATCGACAGCACAGTCATCCCTCTTACTTGATTAACCTTGCGCACTACTGCTTTCGTTAGACGAGCAACCAATCAATACTAATAAAGTGTAATCTGATTATGTGTGCCTTATAAAATAATATATCATTTCCCTATTCTATAAACTTATCAGAACCGAATATCTGCTTTGATGCTACATATCTATTCTGTAACCAAATGAAGTTCAGAAATACTAGCGGCGTTTCGGGAACAAACTATTTCCATCCTCGGGACTAGTTTTGAGAGGCTCCAGTATATATAGTTGCTTAGTCCACCTTCTTCGAAGGATGCAATATCTATTCCATCGCCAGGCAACTTCATCCCGTTGACAATTACACACAGCAACACCACATAAACTAATATGAGCAACGTCTTCCTATTCAATAGTCACCACACTAGTATTCACTTCTTGACGTAAGGGAAACACTTATAACAAAGTTCCTTTCTCCACTTTCACTAACTTCACTCGTGGATTAAAATACAATGTTGATCAGACGTTGTCCTACATCTACGCTGTTCGAATATTTGGGCCATCTCCTCTTCAGGCTGCTGAATGCACCCTGTATATGCTGGAGCCTCTCGCATTCTGTCCCTGAGTTAGGAAATGTACGCTCCACAAATACCGCAAGTCACTTCTGAATTCATTTGGAATATTAATCCAAATATATTTTCATTTACACACCCAATAAATAATTCGCTCATAGCCTATCTAAAACAATGTGCTTAACTATCGTGAACTGTATGACCTTACAATGAAGTTATAAACAACGCTTACTCCGTGCAGTACTGTCTACCTTAAAGTTTGCAAGGCAAACCAGGTTACAAGGAATGGCTGTGATATCGATCTCCCCCAAAGTTAAAAAAAAAAAAAAAAGACAAGAGGGACAGAATATAGAGCGTTATGTATATAAGTTTCCAATCATAGTTTAGTGAAATCAATGCCAAATGTGTAAAAGTTAGCGCATATTCAAAACTGTAATTGATTTTTTAAAATATGGAGACAAAATACCTTCAACTAGGGAAAGAGGTTGCATTATTCAAAAACGAAGATTATATGTTTGTTATAATAAAAAATTTAGCTAACTGCAGTATGTGCCCCTTCAGTTGAAACCCCAATCGGTTAAATCGCTAAATCTACTCTAAAGTATATGAATAACTACATTTTATGGCAAACCAGGCAATTCTGGACTAAAATTTAATGCCAATAACTCGCGGCTACATATAAAAATTATTTTCTATTCTATTTTTGACAGATTATGCTCAGATATATGATCATGTATTGTAAATAAGGGTCATTTTCTCGTATATTTGAATCTCTAGCTTGGACGATTGTTACTTCTGAAAATGTATGGGATTACAAAATCAAAGATCGAATTCAATATTAGATTCTATCATCAAGAATGCTATCCGATATACAAGTTAATATTGCACAGCAATCAGTGTTAATACAGTCATTAATGGTAACGAAATAACTGTCTGGAAGAGGAAACGAAAGATTCGTTTAATGTCGTTTTGTGATTATTCACAGTGAAATTTGGTTGATCTGGAAAGGGGTAACAATTTTTTAATTTGCTAATAACAATGAAATGGACGTGCCCCACAAGATGGGACCATAAAATTACACGTAAAGTAACATACCTTAATATGGAAATCGAATAAAAATTAGTGGATACATTGACGTAGGAAGAACACTTTTACATGTAGTGTATTGAATTCAGAATTGATTCACACATTTAGAACAACATAGATAGGTTAGACGCGCCCAGAGTTGACGTTTATATACATAATTCTCACTATTACTGTCCCGTGGGTCCTCCTCTTTTCGTAAATGAAAATAACTGATTTGCTGCTAAAGATACATAAATTATAGAATTAAATACCATATCATTATAATATATAATACTGTCGGCAATATATTATTGCATTCAACACACATTGATAAAGCCAATAATATATTCTCGAAACTGTAAAACATATTATTTCAATTTTGGTATTTGCTTTGGTCAGATTTTATTTTCATTTAATTTATTTTCACTAACTGCAGCCAGGCTTGGAACTGGCCCCGGCAGAGTTACCCACCCTCCACGCGGAAATCGACAGCACAGTCATCCCTCTTACTTGATTAACCTTGCGCACTACTGCTTTCGTTAGACGAGCAACCAATCAATACTAATAAAGTGTAATCTGAATATGTGCGCCTTATAAAATAATATATCATTTCCCTATTCTATAAACTTATCAGAACCGAATATCTGCTTTGATGCTACATATCTATTCTGTAACCAAATGAAGTTCAGAAATACTAGCGGCGTTTCGGGAACAAACTATTTCCATCCTCGGGACTAGTTTAGAGAGGCTCCAGTATATATAGTTGCTTAGTCCACCTTCTTCGAAGGATGCAATATCTATTCCATCGCCAGGCAACTTCATCCCGTTGACAACTACACACAGCAACACCACATACACTAATATGAGCAACGTCTTCCTATTCAATAGTCACCACACTAGTATTCACTTCTTGACGTAAGGGAAACATAACAAAGTTCCTTTCTCCACTTTCACTAACTTCACTCGTGGATTAAAATACAATGTTGATCAGAATTTGTCCTACATCTACGCTGTTCGAATATTTGGGCCATCTCCTCTTCAGGCTGCTGAATGCACTCTGTATATGCTGGAGCCTCTCGCATTCTGTCCCTGAGTTAGGAAATGTACGCTCCACAAATACCGCAAGTCACTTCTGAATTCATTTGGAATATTAATCCAAATATATTTTCATTTACACACCCAATAAATAATTCGCTCATAGCCTATCTAAAACAATGTGCTTAACTATCATGAACTGTATGACCTTACAATGAAGTTATAAACAACGCTTAGTCCGTGCAGTACTGTCTACCTTAAAGTTTGCAAGGCAAACCAGGTTACAAAGAATGGCTGTGATATCGATCTCCCCCAAAGTTAAAAAAAAAAAAAAAAAGACAAGAGGGACAGAATATAGAGCGTTATGTATATAAGTTTCCAATCATAGTTTAGTGAAATCAATGCCAAATGTGTGAAAGTTAGCGCATATTCAAAACTGCAATTGATTTTTTAAAATATGGAGACAAAATACCTTCAATTAGGGAAAGAGGTTGCATTATTCAAAAACGAAGATTATATGTTTGTTATAATAAAAAATTTAGCTAACTGCAGTATGTGCCCCTTCAGTTGAAACCCCAATCGATTAAATCGCTAAATCTACTCTAAAGTATATGAATAACTACATTTTGTGGCAAACCAGGCAATTCTGGACTAAAATTTAATGCCAATAACTCGCGGCTACATATAACAAATTATTTTCTATTCTATTTTTGACAGATTATGCTCAGATATATGATCATGTATTGTAAATAAGGGTCATTTTCTCGTATATTTGAATCTCTAGCTTGGACGATTGTTACTTCTGAAAATGTATGGGATTACAAAATCAAAGATCGAATTCAATATTAGATTCTATCATCAAGAATGCTATCCGATATACAAGTTAATATTGCACAGCAATCAGTGTTAATACAGTCATTAATGGTAACGAAATAACTGTCTGGAAGAGGAAACGAAAGATTCGTTTAATGTCGTTTTCTGATTATTCACAGTGAAATTTGGTTGATCTGGAAAGGGGTAACAATTTTTTAATTTGCCAATAACAATGAAATGGACGTGCCCCACAAGATGGGACCATAAAATTACACGTAAAGTAACATACCTTAATATGGAAATCGAATAAAAATTAGTGGATACATTGACGTAGGAAGAACACTTTTACATGTAGTGTATTGAATTCAGAATTGATTCACACATTTAGAACAACATAGATAGGTTAGACGCGCCCAGAGTTGACGTTTATATACATAATGCTCACTGTTACTGTCCCGTGGGTCCTCCTCTTTTCGTAAGTGAAAATAACTGATTTGCTGCTAAATATACATAAATTGTAGAAGTAAATACCATATCATTATAATATATAATACTGTCGGCAATATATTATTGCATTCAACACACATTGATAAAGCCAATAATATATTCTCGAAACTGTAAAACATATTATTTCAATTTTGGTATTTGCTTTGGTCACATTTTATTTTCATTTAATTTATTTTCACTAACTGCAGCCAGGCTTGGAACTGGCCCCGGCAGAGTTACCCACCCTCCACGCGGAAATCGACAGCACAGTCATCCCTCTTACTTGATTAACCTTGCGCACTACTGCTTTCGTTAGACGAGCAACCAATCAATACTAATAAAGTGTAATCTGAATATGTGCGCCTTATAAAATAATATATCATTTCCCTATTCTATAAACTTATCAGAACCGAATATCTGCTTTGATGCTACATATCTATTCTGTAACCAAATGAAGTTCAGAAATACTAGCGGCGTTTCGGGAACAAACTATTTCCATCCTCGGGACTAGTTTTGAGAGGCTCCAGTATATATAGTTGCTTAGTCCACCTTCTTCGAAGGATGCAATATCTATTCCATCGCCAGGCAACTTCATCCCGTTGACAATTACACACAGCAACACCACATACACTAATATGAGCAACGTCTTCCTATTCAATAGTCACCACACTAGTATTCACTTCTTGACGTAAGGGAAACACTTATAACAAAGTTCCTTTCTCCACTTTCACTAACTTCACTCGTGGATTAAAATACAATGTTGATCAGACGTTGTCCTACATCTACGCTGTTCGAATATTTGGGCCATCTCCTCTTCAGGCTGCTGAATGCACCCTGTATATGCTGGAGCCTCTCGCATTCTGTCCCTGAGTTAGGAAATGTACGCTCCACAAATACCGCAAGTCACTTCTGAATTCATTTGGAATATTAATCCAAATATATTTTCATTTACACACCCAATAAATAATTCGCTCATAGCCTATCTAAAACAATGTGCTTAACTATCATGAACTGTATGACCTTACAATGAAGTTATAAACAACGCTTAGTCCGTGCAGTACTGTCTACCTTAAAGTTTGCAAGGCAAACCAGGTTACAAGGAATGCCTGTGATATCGATCTCCCCCAAAGTTAAAAAAAAAACAAAGACAAGAGGGACAGAATATAGACCGTTATGTATATAAGTTTCCAATCATAGTTTAGTGAAATCAATGCCAAATGTGTAAAAGTTAGCGCATATTCAAAACTGTAATTGATTTTTTAAAATATGGAGACAAAATACCTTCAATTAGGGAAAGAGGCTGCATTATTCAAAAACGAAGATTATATGTTTGTTATAATAAAAAATTTAGCTAACTGCAGTATGTGCCCCTTCAGTTGAAACCCCAATCGGTTAAATCGCTAAATCTACTCTAAAGTATATGAATAACTACATTTTATGGCAAACCAGGCAATTCTGGACTAAAATTTAATGCCAATAACTCGCGGCTACATATAACAAATTATTTTCTATTCTATTTTTGACAGATTATGCTCAGATATATGATCATGTATTGTAAATAAGGGTCATTTTCTCGTATATTTGAATCTCTAGCTTGGACGATTGTTACTTCTGAAAATGTATGGGATTACAAAATCAAAGATCGAATTCAATATTAGATTCTATCATCAAGAATGCTATCCGATATACAAGTTAATATTGCACAGCAATCAGTGTTAATACAGTCATTAATGGTAACGAAATAACTGTCTGGAAGAGGAAACGAAAGATTCGTTTAATGTCGTTTTGTGATTATTCACAGTGAAATTTGGTTGATCTGGAAAGGGGTAACAATTTTTTAATTTGCCAATAACAATGAAATGGACGTGCCCCACAAGATGGGACCATAAAATTACACGTAAAGTAACATACCTTAATATGGAAATCGAATAAAAATTAGTGGATACATTGACGTAGGAAGAACACTTTTACATGTAGTGTATTGAATTCAGAATTGATTCACACATTTAGAACAACATAGATAGGTTAGACGCGCCCAGAGTTGACGTTTATATACATAATGCTCACTATTACTGTCCCGTGGGTCCTCCTCTTTTCGTAAGTGAAAATAACTGATTTGCTGCTAAATATACATAAATTGTAGAAGTAAATACCATATCATTATAATATATAATACTGTCGGCAATATATTATTGCATTCAACACACATTGATAAAGCCAATAATATATTCTCGAAACTGTAAAACATATTATTTCAATTTTGGTATTTGCTTTGGTCAGATTTTATTTTCATTTAATTTATTTTCACTAACTGCAGCCAGGCTTGGAACTGGCCCCGGCAGAGTTACCCACCCTCCACGCGGAAATCGACAGCACAGTCATCCCTCTTACTTGATTAACCTTGCGCACTACTGCTTTCGTTAGACGAGCAACCAATCAATACTAATAAAGTGAAATCTGAATATATGCGCCTTATAAAATAATATATCATTTCCCTATTCTATAAACTTATCAGAACCGAATATCTGCTTTGATGCTACATATCTATTCTGTAACCAAATGAAGTTCAGAAATACTAGCGGCGTTTCGGGAACAAACTATTTCCATCCTCGGGACTAGTTTTGAGAGGCTCCAGTATATATAGTTGCTTAGTCCACCTTCTTCGAAGGATGCAATATCTATTCCATCGCCAGGCAACTTCATCCCGTTGACAATTACACACAGCAACACCACATACACTAATATGAGCAACGTCTTCCTATTCAATAGTCACCACACTAGTATTCACTTCTTGACGTAAGGGAAACACTTATAACAAAGTTCCTTTCTCCACTTTCACTAACTTCACTCGTGGATTAAAATACAATGTTGATCAGACGTTGTCCTACATCTACGCTGTTCGAATATTTGGGCCATCTCCTCTTCAGGCTGCTGAATGCACCCTGTATATGCTGGAGCCTCTCGCATTCTGTCCCTGAGTTAGGAAATGTACGCTCCACAAATACCGCAAGTTACTTCTTAATTCATTTGGAATATTAATCCAAATATATTTTCATTTACACACCCAGTAAATAATTCGCTCATAGCCTATCTAAAACAATGTGCTTAACTATCATGAACTGTATGACCTTACAATGAAGTTATAAACAACGCTTTCCGTGCAGTACTGTCTACCTTAAAGTTTGCAAGGCAAACCAGGTTACAAGGAATGGCTGTGATATCGATCTCCCCCAAAGTTAAAAAAAAAACAAAGACAAGAGGGACAAAATATAGAGCGTTATGTATATAAGTTTCCAATCATAGTTTAGTGAAATCAATGCCAAATGTGTGAAAGTTAGCGCATATTCAAACTGTAATTGATTTTTTAAAATATGGAGACAAAATACCTTCAATTAGGGAAAGAGGCTGCATTATTCAAAAACGAAGATTATATGTTTGTTATAATAAAAAATTTAGCTAACTGCAGTATGTGCCCCTTCAGTTGAAACCCCAATCGGTTAAATCGCTAAATCTACTCTAAAGTATATGAATAACTACATTTTATGGCAAACCAGGCAATTCTGGACTAAAATTTAATGCCAATAACTCGCGGCTACATATAACAAATTATTTTCTATTCTATTTTTGACAGATTATGCTCAGATATATGATCATGTATTGTAAATAAGGGTCATTTTCTCGTATATTTGAATCTCTAGCTTGGACGATTGTTACTTCTGAAAATGTATGGGATTACAAAATCAAAGATCGAATTCAATATTAGATTCTATCATCAAGAATGCTATCCGATATACAAGTTAATATTGCACAGCAATCAGTGTTAATACAGTCATTAATGGTAACGAAATAACTGTCTGGAAGAGGAAACGAAAGATTCGTTTAATGTCGTTTTGTGATTATTCACAGTGAAATTTGGTTGATCTGGAAAGGGGTAACAATTTTTTAATTTGCCAATAACAATGAAATGGACGTGCCCCACAAGATGGGACCATAAAATTACACGTAAAGTAACATACCTTAATATGGAAATCGAATAAAAATTAGTGGATACATTGACGTAGGAAGAACACTTTTACATGTAGTGTATTGAATTCAGAATTGATTCACACATTTAGAACAACATAGATAGGTTAGACGCGCCCAGAGTTGACGTTTATATACATAATGCTCACTATTACTGTCCCGTGGGTCCTCCTCTTTTCGTAAGTGAAAATAACTGATTTGCTGCTAAATATACATAAATTGTAGAAGTAAATACCATATCATTATAATATATAATACTGTCGGCAATATATTATTGCATTCAACACACATTGATAAAGCCAATAATATATTCTCGAAACTGTAAAACATATTATTTCAATTTTGGTATTTGCTTTGGTCAGATTTTATTTTCATTTAATTTATTTTCACTAACTGCAGCCAGGCTTGGAACTGGCCCCGGCAGAGTTACCCACCCTCCACGCGGAAATCGACAGCACAGTCATCCCTCTTACTTGATTAACCTTGCGCACTACTGCTTTCGTTAGACGAGCAACCAATCAATACTAATAAAGTGAAATCTGAATATATGCGCCTTATAAAATAATATATCATTTCCCTATTCTATAAACTTATCAGAACCGAATATCTGCTTTGATGCTACATATCTATTCTGTAACCAAATGAAGTTCAGAAATACTAGCGGCGTTTCGGGAACAAACTATTTCCATCCTCGGGACTAGTTTTGAGAGGCTCCAGTATATATAGTTGCTTAGTCCACCTTCTTCGAAGGATGCAATATCTATTCCATCGCCAGGCAACTTCATCCCGTTGACAATTACACACAGCAACACCACATACACTAATATGAGCAACGTCTTCCTATTCAATAGTCACCACACTAGTATTCACTTCTTGACGTAAGGGAAACACTTATAACAAAGTTCCTTTCTCCACTTTCACTAACTTCACTCGTGGATTAAAATACAATGTTGATCAGACGTTGTCCTACATCTACGCTGTTCGAATATTTGGGCCATCTCCTCTTCAGGCTGCTGAATGCACCCTGTATATGCTGGAGCCTCTCGCATTCTGTCCCTGAGTTAGGAAATGTACGCTCCACAAATACCGCAAGTTACTTCTTAATTCATTTGGAATATTAATCCAAATATATTTTCATTTACACACCCAGTAAATAATTCGCTCATAGCCTATCTAAAACAATGTGCTTAACTATCATGAACTGTATGACCTTACAATGAAGTTATAAACAACGCTTTCCGTGCAGTACTGTCTACCTTAAAGTTTGCAAGGCAAACCAGGTTACAAGGAATGGCTGTGATATCGATCTCCCCCAAAGTTAAAAAAAAAACAAAGACAAGAGGGACAAAATATAGAGCGTTATGTATATAAGTTTCCAATCATAGTTTAGTGAAATCAATGCCAAATGTGTGAAAGTTAGCGCATATTCAAACTGTAATTGATTTTTTAAAATATGGAGACAAAATACCTTCAATTAGGGAAAGAGGCTGCATTATTCAAAAACGAAGATTATATGTTTGTTATAATAAAAAATTTAGCTAACTGCAGTATGTGCCCCTTCAGTTGAAACCCCAATCGGTTAAATCGCTAAATCTACTCTAAAGTATATGAATAACTACATTTTATGGCAAACCAGGCAATTCTGGACTAAAATTTAATGCCAATAACTCGCGGCTACATATAACAAATTATTTTCTATTCTATTTTTGACAGATTATGCTCAGATATATGATCATGTATTGTAAATAAGGGTCATTTTCTCGTATATTTGAATCTCTAGCTTGGACGATTGTTACTTCTGAAAATGTATGGGATTACAAAATCAAAGATCGAATTCAATATTAGATTCTATCATCAAGAATGCTATCCGATATACAAGTTAATATTGCACAGCAATCAGTGTTAATACAGTCATTAATGGTAACGAAATAACTGTCTGGAAGAGGAAACGAAAGATTCGTTTAATGTCGTTTTGTGATTATTCACAGTGAAATTTGGTTGATCTGGAAAGGGGTAACAATTTTTTAATTTGCCAATAACAATGAAATGGACGTGCCCCACAAGATGGGACCATAAAATTACACGTAAAGTAACATACCTTAATATGGAAATCGAATAAAAATTAGTGGATACATTGACGTAGGAAGAACACTTTTACATGTAGTGTATTGAATTCAGAATTGATTCACACATTTAGAACAACATAGATAGGTTAGACGCGCCCAGAGTTGACGTTTATATACATAATGCTCACTATTACTGTCCCGTGGGTCCTCCTCTTTTCGTAAGTGAAAATAACTGATTTGCTGCTAAATATACATAAATTGTAGAAGTAAATACCATATCATTATAATATATAATACTGTCGGCAATATATTATTGCATTCAACACACATTGATAAAGCCAATAATATATTCTCGAAACTGTAAAACATATTATTTCAATTTTGGTATTTGCTTTGGTCAGATTTTATTTTCATTTAATTTATTTTCACTAACTGCAGCCAGGCTTGGAACTGGCCCCGGCAGAGTTACCCACCCTCCACGCGGAAATCGACAGCACAGTCATCCCTCTTACTTGATTAACCTTGCGCACTACTGCTTTCGTTAGACGAGCAACCAATCAATACTAATAAAGTGAAATCTGAATATATGCGCCTTATAAAATAATATATCATTTCCCTATTCTATAAACTTATCAGAACCGAATATCTGCTTTGATGCTACATATCTATTCTGTAACCAAATGAAGTTCAGAAATACTAGCGGCGTTTCGGGAACAAACTATTTCCATCCTCGGGACTAGTTTTGAGAGGCTCCAGTATATATAGTTGCTTAGTCCACCTTCTTCGAAGGATGCAATATCTATTCCATCGCCAGGCAACTTCATCCCGTTGACAATTACACACAGCAACACCACATACACTAATATGAGCAACGTCTTCCTATTCAATAGTCACCACACTAGTATTCACTTCTTGACGTAAGGGAAACACTTATAACAAAGTTCCTTTCTCCACTTTCACTAACTTCACTCGTGGATTAAAATACAATGTTGATCAGACGTTGTCCTACATCTACGCTGTTCGAATATTTGGGCCATCTCCTCTTCAGGCTGCTGAATGCACCCTGTATATGCTGGAGCCTCTCGCATTCTGTCCCTGAGTTAGGAAATGTACGCTCCACAAATACCGCAAGTCACTTCTGAATTCATTTGGAATATTAATCCAAATATATTTTCATTTACACACCCAATAAATAATTCGCTCATAGCCTATCTAAAACAATGTGCTTAACTATCATGAACTGTATGACCTTACAATGAAGTTATAAACAACGCTTAGTCCGTGCAGTACTGTCTACCTTAAAGTTTGCAAGGCAAACCAGGTTACAAGGAATGGCTGTGATATCGATCTCCCCCAAAGTTAAAAAAAAAAACAAAGACAAGAGGGACAGAATATAGACCGTTATGTATATAAGTTTCCAATCATAGTTTAGTGAAATCAATGCCAAATGTGTGAAAGTTAGCGCATATTCAAAACTGTAATTGATTTTTTAAAATATGGAGACAAAATACCTTCAATTAGGGAAAGAGGTTGCATTATTCAAAAACGAAGATTATATGTTTGTTATAATAAAAAATTTAGCTAACTGCAGTATGTGCCCCTTCAGTTTAAAACCCCAATCGGTTAAATCGCTAAATCTACTCTAAAGTATATGAATAACTACATTTTATGGCAAACCAGGCAATTCTGGAATAAAATTTAATGCCAATAACTCGCGGCTACATATAACAAATTATTTTCTATTCTATTTTTGACCAGATTATGCTCAGATATATGATCATGTATTGTAAATAAGGGTCATTTTCTCGTATATTTGAATCTCTAGCTTGGACGATTGTTACTTCTGAAAATGTATGGGATTACAAAATCAAAGATCGAATTCAATATTAGATTCTATCATCAAGAATGCTATCCGATATACAAGTTAATATTGCACAGCAATCAGTGTTAATACAGTCATTAATGGTAACGAAATAACTGTGTGGAAGAGGAAACGAAAGATTCGTTTAATGTCGTTTTCTGATTATTCACAGTGAAATTTGGTTGATCTGGAAAGGGGTAACAATTTTTTAATTTGCCAATAACAATGAAATGGACGTGCCCCACAAGATGGGACATAAAATTACACGTAAAGTAACATACCTTAATATGGAAATCGAATAAAAATTAGTGGATACATTGACGTAGGAAGAACACTTTTACATGTAGTGTATTGAATTCAGAATTGATTCACACATTTAGAACAACATAGATAGGTTAGACGCGCCCAGAGTTGACGTTTATATACATAATGCTCACTATTACTGTCCGTGGTCCTCCTCTTTTCGTAAGTGAAAATAACTGATTTGCTGCTAAATATAACATAAATTGTAGAAGTAAATACCATATCATTATAATATATAATACTGTCGGCAATATTTATTGCATTCAACACACATTGATAAAGCCAATAATATATTCTCGAAACTGTAAAACATATTATTTCAATTTTGGTATTTGCTTTGGTCAGATTTTATTTTCATTTAATTTATTTTCACTAACTGCAGCCAGGCTTGAACTGGCCCCGGCAGAGTTACCCACCCTCCACGCGGAAATCGACAGCACAGTCATCCCTTTTACTTGATTAACCTTGCGCACTACTGCTTTCGTTAGACGAGCAACCAATCAATACTAATAAAGTGAAATCTGAATATATGCGCCTTATAAAATAATATATCATTTCCCTATTCTATAAACTTATCAGAACCGAATATCTGCTTTGATGCTACATATCTATTCTGTAACCAAATGAAGTTCAGAAATACTAGCGGCGTTTCGGGAACAAACTATTTCCATCCTCGGGACTAGTTTTGAGAGGCTCCAGTATATATAGTTGCTTAGTCCACCTTCTTCGAAGGATGCAATATCTATTCCATCGCCAGGCAACTTCATCCCGTTGACAATTACACACAGCAACACCACATACACTAATATGAGCAACGTCTTCCTATTCAATAATCACCACACTAGTATTCACTTCTTGACGTAAGGGAAACATTTTTAACAAAGTTCCTTTCTCCACTTTCACTAACTTCACTCGTGGATTAAAATACAATGTTGATCAGACGTTGTCCTACATCTACGCTGTTCGAATATTTGGGCCATCTCCTCTTCAGGCTGCTGAATGCACCCTGTATATGCTGGAGCCTCTCGCATTCTGTCCCTGAGTTAGGAAATGTACGCTCCACAAATACCGCAAGTCACTTCTGAATTCATTTGGAATATTAATCCAAATATATTTTCATTTACACACCCAATAAATAATTCGCTCATAGCCTATCTAAAACAATGTGCTTAACTATCATGAACTGTATGACCTTACAATGAAGTTATAAACAACGCTTAGTCCGTGCAGTACTGTCTACCTTAAAGTTTGCAAGGCAAACCAGGTTACAAGGAATGGCTGTGATATCGATCTCCCCCAAAGTTAAAAAAAAACAAAGACAAGAGGGACAGAATATAGACCGTTATGTATATAAGTTTCCAATCATAGTTTAGTGAAATCAATGCCAAATGTGTGAAAGTTTAGCGCATATTCAAAACTGTAATTGATTTTTTAAAATATGGAGACAAAATACCTTCAATTAGGGAAAGAGGTTGCATTATTCAAAAACGAAGATTATATGTTTGTTATAATAAAAAATTTAGCTAACTGCAGTATGTGCCCCTTCAGTTTAAACCCCAATCGGTTAAATCGCTAAATCTACTCTAAAGTATATGAATAACTACATTTTATGGCAAACCAGGCAATTCTGGAATAAATTTAATGCCAATAACCCGGCTACATATAACAAATTATTTTCTATTCTATTTTTGACAGATTATGCTCAGATATATGATCATGTATTGTAAATAAGGGTCATTTTCTCGTATATTTGAATCTCTAGCTTGGACGATTGTTACTTCTGAAAATGTATGGGATTACAAAAATCAAAGATCGAATTCAATATTAGATTCTATCATCAAGAATGCTATCCGATATACAAGTTAATATTGCACAGGCAATCAGTGTTAATACAGTCATTAATGGTAACGAAATAACTGTCTGGAAGAGGAAACGAAAGATTGCGTTTCATGTCGTTTTGTGATTATTCACAGTGAAATTTGGTTGATCTGGAAAGGGGTAACAATTTTTTAATTTGCCAATAACAAATGAAATGGACGTGCCCCACAAGATGGGACCATAAAATTACACGTAAAGTAACATACTTAATATGGAAAATCGAATAAAAATTAGTGGATACATTGACGTAGGAAGAACACTTTTACATGTAGTGTATTGAATTCAGATTGATTCACACATTTAGAACAAACATAGATAGGTTAGACGCGCCCAGAGTTGACGTTTATATACATAATGCTCACTATTACTGTCCCGTGGGTCCTCCTCTTTTCGTAAGTGAAAATAACTGATTTGCTGCTAAATATACATAAATTGTAGAAGTAAATACCATATCATTATAATATATAATACTGTCGGCAATATATTATTGCATTCAACACACATTGATAAAGCCAATAATATATTCTCGAAACTGTAAAACATATTATTTCAATTTTGGTATTTGCTTTGGTCAGATTTTATTTTCATTTAATTTATTTTCACTAACTGCAGCCAGGCTTGAACTGGCCCCGGCAGAGTTAGCCCACCCTTCCACGCGGAAATCGACATGCAGCCATCATCCCTCTTACTTGATTAACCTTGCGCACTACTTCGTTAGACGAGCAACCAATCAATACTAATAAAGTGAAATCTGAATATATGCGCCTTATAAAATAATATATCATTTCCCTATTCTATAAACTTATCAGAACCGAATATCTGCTTTGATGCTACATATCTATTCTGTAACCAAATGAAGTTCAGAAATACTAGCGGCGTTTCGGGAACAAACTATTTCCATCCTCGGGACTAGTTTTGAGAGGCTCCAGTATATATAGTTGCTTAGTCCACCTTCTTCGAAGGATGCAATATCTATTCCATCGCCAGGCAACTTCATCCCGTTGACAATTACACACAGCAACACCACATACACTAATATGAGCAACGTCTTCCTATTCAATAGTCACCACACTAGTATTCACTTCTTGACGTAAGGGAAACACTTATAACAAAGTTCCTTTCTCCACTTTCACTAACTTCACTCGTGGATTAAAATACAATGTTGATCAGACGTTGTCCTACATCTACGCTGTTCGAATATTTGGGCCATCTCCTCTTCAGGCTGCTGAATGCACCCTGTATATGCTGGAGCCTGTCGCATTCTGTCCCTGAGTTAGGAAATGTACGCTCCACAAATACCGCAAGTCACTTCTGAATTCATTTGGAATATTAATCCAAATATATTTTCATTTACACACCCAATAAATAATTCGCTCATAGCCTATCTAAAACAATGTGCTTAACTATCATGAACTGTATGACCTTACAATGAAGTTATAAACAACGCTTAGTCCGTGCAGTACTGTCTACCTTAAAGTTTGCAAGGCAAACCAGGTTACAAGGAATGGCTGTGATATCGATCTCCCCCAAAGTTAAAAAAAAAAAAAAAGACAAGAGGGACAGAATATAGAGCGTTATGTATATAAGTTTCCAATCATAGTTTAGTGAAATCAATGCCAAATGTGTAAAAGTTAGCGCATATTCAAAACTGTAATTGATTTTTTAAAATATGGAGACAAAATACCTTCAATTAGGGAAAGAGGTTGCATTATTCAAAAACGAAGATTATATGTTTGTTATAATAAAAAATTTAGCTAACTGCAGTATGTGCCCCTTCAGTTGAAACCCCAATCGGTTAAATCGCTAAATCTACTCTAAAGTATATGAATAACTACATTTTATGGCAAACCAGGCAATTCTGGACTAAAATTTAATGCCAATAACTCGCGGCTACATATAACAAATTTTTTTCTATTCTATTTTTGACAGATTATGCTCAGATATATGATCATGTATTGTAAATAAGGGTCATTTTCTCGTATATTTAAATCTCTAGCTTGGACGATTGTTACTTCTGAAAATGTATGGGATTACAAAATCAAAGATCGAATTCAATATTAGATTCTATCATCAAGAATGCTATCCGATATACAAGTTAATATTGCACAGCAATCAGTGTTAATACAGTCATTAATGGTAACGAAATAACTGTCTGGAAGAGGAAACGAAAGATTCGTTTAATGTCGTTTTCTGATTATTCACAGTGAAATTTGGTTGATCTGGAAAGGGGTAACAATTTTTTAATTTGCCAATAACAATGAAATGGACGTGCCCCACAAGATGGGACCATAAAATTACACGTAAAGTAACATACCTTAATATGGAAATCGAATAAAAATTAGTGGATACATTGACGTAGGAAGAACACTTTTACATGTAGTGTATTGAATTCAGAATTCATTCACACATTTAGAACAACATAGATAGGTTAGACGCGTCCAGAGTTGACGTTTATATACATAATGCTCACTATTACTGTCCCGTGGGTCCTCCTCTTTTCATAAGTGAAAATAACTGATTTGCTGCTAAATATACATAAATTGTAGAAGTAAATACCATATCATTATAATATATAATACTGTCGGCAATATATTATTGCATTCAACACACATTGATAAAGCCAATAATATATTCTCGAAACTGTAAAACATATTATTTCAATTTTGGTATTTGCTTTGGTCAGATTTTATTTTCATTTAATTTATTTTCACTAACTGCAGCCAGGCTTGGAACTGGCCCCGGCAGAGTTACCCACCCTCCACGCGGAAACCGACAGCACAGTCATCCCTCTTACTTGATTAACCTTGCGCACTACTGCTTTCGTTAGACGAGCAACCAATCAATACTAATAAAGTGTAATCTGTATATGTGCGCCTTATAAAATAATATATCATTTCCCTATTCTATAAACTTATCAGAACCGAATATCTGCTTTGATGCTACATATCTATTCTGTAACCAAATGAAGTTCAGAAATACTAGCGGCGTTTCGGGAACAAACTATTTCCATCCTCGGGACTAGTTTTGAGAGGCTCCAGTATATATAGTTGCTTAGTCCACCTTCTTCGAAGGATGCAGTATCTATTCCATCGCCAGGCAACTTCATCCCGTTGACAATTACACACAGCAACACCACATACACTAATATGAGCAACGTCTTCCTATTCAATAGTCACCACACTAGTATTCACTTCTTGTCGTAAGGGAAACACTTATAACAAAGTTCCTTTCTCCACTTTCACTAACTTCACTCGTGGATTAAAATACAATGTTGATCAGACGTTGTCCTACATCTACGCTGTTCGAATATTTGGGCCATCTCCTTTGAGGCTGCTGAATGCACCCTGTATATGCTGGAGCCTCTCGCATTCTGTCCCTGAGTTAGGAAATGTACGCTCCACAAATACCGCAAGTCACTTCTGAATTCATTTGGAATATTAATCCAAATATATTTTCATTTACACACCCAATAAATAATTCGCTCATAGCCTATCTAAAACAATGTGCTTAACTATCATGAACTGTATGACCTTACAATGAAGTTATAAACAACGCTTAGTCCGTGCAGTACTGTCTACCTTAAAGTTTGCAAGGCAAACCAGGTTACAAGGAATGGCTGTGATATCGATCTCCCCCAAATTTAAAAAAAAAAAAAAAAAAAGACAAGAGGGACAGAATATAGAGCGTTATGTATATAAGTTTCCAATCATAGTTTAGTGAAATCAATGCCAAATGTGTAAAAGTTAGCGCATATTCAAAACTGTAATTGATTTTTTAAAATATGGAGACAAAATACCTTCAATTAGGGAAAGAGGTTGCATTATTCAAAAACGAAGATTATATGTTTGTTATAATAAAAAATTTAGCTAACTGCAGTATGTGCCCCTTCAGTTGAAACCCCAATCGGTTAAATCGCTAAATCTACTCTAAAGTATATGAATAAATACATTTTATGGCAAACCAGGCAATTCTGGACTAAAATTTAATGCCAATAACTCGCGGCTACATATAACAAATTATTTTCTATTCTATTTTTGACAGATTATGCTCAGATATATGATCATGTATTGTAAATAAGGGTCATTTTCTCGTATATTTGAATCTCTAGCTTGGACGATTGTTACTTCTGAAAATGTATGGGATTACATAATCAAAGATCGAATTCAATATTAGATTCTATCATCAAGAATGCTATCCGATATACAAGTTAATATTGCACAGCAATCAGTGTTAATACAGTCATTAATGGTAACGAAATAACTGTCTGGAAGAGGAAACGAAAGATTCGTTTAATGTCGTTTTGTGATTATTCACAGTGAAATTTGGTTGATCTGGAAAGGGGTAACAATTTTTTAATTTGCCAATAACAATAACAATAACAATGAAATGCCAATAACAATTTATGGTAAGATGGGACCATAAAATTACACGTAAAGTAACATACCTTAATATGGAAATCGAATTAAAATTAGTGGATACATTGACGTAGGAAGAACACTTTTACATGTAGTGTATTGAATTCAGAATTGATTCACACATTTAGAACAACATAGATAGGTTAGACGCGCCCAGAGTTGACGTTTATATACATAATGCTCACTATTACTGTCCCGTGGGTCCTCCTCTTTTCGTAAGTGAAAATAACTGATTTGCTGCTAAATATACAAAAATTGTAGAAGTAAATACCATATCATTATAATATATAATACTGTCGGCAATATATTATTGCATTCAACACACATTGATAAAGCCAATAATATATTCTCGAAACTGTAAAACATATTATTTCAATTTTGGTATTTGCTTTGGTCAGATTTTATTTTCATTTAATTTATTTTCACTAACTGCAGCCAGGCTTGGAACTGGCCCCGGCAGAGTTACCCACCCTCCACGCGGAAATCGACAGCACAGTCATCCCTCTTACTTGATTAACCTTGCGCACTACTGCTTTCGTTAGACGAGCAACCAATCAAAACTAATAAAGTGTAATCTGAATATGTGCGCCTTATAAAATAA
Organism: Thermobia domestica; assembly: GCF_964235325.1. Lineage (NCBI taxonomy): Eukaryota > Metazoa > Arthropoda > Insecta > Zygentoma > Lepismatidae > Thermobia > Thermobia domestica. The sequence continues at coordinate 62,853 of NW_027656039.1, forward strand.
TATATCATTTCCCTATTCTATAAACTTATCAGAACCGAATATCTGCTTTGATGCTACATATCTATTCTGTAACCAAATGAAGTTCAGAAATACTAGCGGCGTTTCGGGAACAAACTATTTCCATCCTCGGGACTAGTTTTGAGAGGCTCCAGTATATATAGTTGCTTAGTCCACCTTCTTCGAAGGATGCAATATCTATTCCATCGCCAGGCAACTTCATCCCGTTGACAATTACACACAGCAACACCACATACACTAATATGAGCAACGTCTTCCTATTTAATAGTCACCGCACTAGTATTCACTTCTTGACGTAAGGGAAACACTTATAACAAAGTTCCTTTCTCCACTTTCACTAACTTCACTCGTGGATTAAAATACAATGTTGATCAGACGTTGTCCTACATCTACGCTGTTCGAATATTTGGGCCATCTCCTCTTCAGGCTGCTGAATGCACCCTGTATATGCTGGAGCCTCTCGCATTCTGTCCCTGAGTTAGGAAATGTACGCTCCACAAATACCGCAAGTCACTTCTGAATTCATTTGGAATATTAATCCAAATATATTTTCATTTACACACCCAATAAATAATTCGCTCATAGCCTATCTAAAACAATGTGCTTAACTATCATGAACTGTATGACCTTACAATGAAGTTATAAACAACGCTTAGTCCGTGCAGTACTGTCTACCTTAAAGTTTGCAAGGCAAACCAGGTTACAAGGAATGGCTGTGATATCGATCTCCCCCAAAGTTAAAAAAAAAAAAAAAAGACAAGAGGGACAGAATATAGAGCGTTATGTATATAAGTTTCCAATCATAGTTTAGTGAAATCAATGCCAAATGTGTGAAAGTTAGCGCATATTCAAATCTGCAATTGATTTTTTAAAATATGGAGACAAAATACCTTCAATTAGGGAAAGAGGTGTCATTATTCAAAAACGAAGATTATATGTTTGTTATAATAAAAAATTTAGCTAACTGCAGTATGTGCCCCTTCAGTTGAAACCCCAATCGATTAAATCGCTAAATCTACTCTAAAGTATATGAATAACTACATTTTATGGCAAACCAGGCAATTCTGGACTAAAATTTAATGCCAATAACTCGCGGCTACATATAACAAATTATTTTCTATTCTATTTTTGACAGATTATGCTCAGATATATGATCATGTATTGTAAATAAAGGTCATTTTCTCGTATATTTGAATCTCTAGCTTGGACGATTGTTACTTCTGAAAATGTATGGGATTACAAAATCAAAGATCGAATTCAATATTAGATTCTATCATCAAGAATGCTATCCGATATACAAGTTAATATTGCACAGCAATCAGTGTTAATACAGTCATTAATGGTAACGAAATAACTGTCTGGAAGAGGAAACGAAAGATTCGTTTAATGTCGTTTTCTGATTATTCACAGTGAAATTTGGTTGATCTGGAAAGGGGTAACAATTTTTTAATTTGCCAATAACAATGAAATGGACGTGCCCCACAAGATGGGACCATAAAATTACACGTAAAGTAACATACCTTAATATGGAAATCGAATAAAAATTAGTGGATACATTGACGTAGGAAGAACACTTTTACATGTAGTGTATTGAATTCAGAATTCATTCACACATTTAGAACAACATAGATAGGTTAGACGCGCCCAGAGTTGACGTTTATATACATAATGCTCACTTTTACTGTCCCGTGGGTCCTCCTCTTTTCGTAAGTGAAAATAACTGATTTGCTGCTAAATATACATAAATTGTAGAAGTAAATACCATATCATTATAATATATAATACTGTCGGCAATATATTATTGCATTCAACACACATTGATAAAGCCAATAATATATTCTCGAAACTGTAAAACATATTATTTCAATTTTGGTATTTGCTTTGGTCAGATTTTATTTTCATTTAATTTATTTTCGCTAACTGCAGCCAGGCTTGGAACTGGCCCCGTCAGAGTTACCCACCCTCCACGCGGAAATCGACAGCACAGTCATCCCTCTTACTTGATTAACCTTGCGCACTACTGCTTTCGTTAGACGAGCAACCAATCAATACTAATAAAGTGTAATCTGAATATGTGCGCCTTATAAAATAATATATCATTTCCCTATTCTATAAACTTATCAGAACCGAATATCTGCTTTGATGCTACATATCTATTCTGTAACCAAATGAAGTTCAGAAATACTAGCGGCGTTTCGGGAACAAACTATTTCCATCCTCGGGACTAGTTTTGAGAGGCTCCAGTATATATAGTTGCTTAGTCCACCTTCTTCGAAGGATGCAATATCTATTCCATCGCCAGGCAACTTCATCCCGTTGACAATTACACACAGCAACATCACATACACTAATATGAGCAACGTCTTCCTATTTAATAGTCACCGCACTAGTATTCATTTCTTGACGTAAGGGAAACACTTATAACAAAGTTCCTTTCTCCACTTTCACTAACTTCACTCGTGGATTAAAATACAATGTTGATCAGACGTTGTCCTACATCTACGCTGTTCGAATATTTGGGCCATCTCCTCTTCAGGCTGCTGAATGCACCCTGTATATGCTGGAGCCTCTCGCATTCTGTCCCTGAGTTAGGAAATGTACGCTCCACAAATACCGCAAGTCACTTCTGAATTCATTTGGAATATTAATCCAAATATATTTTCATTTACACACCCAATAAATAATTCGCTCATAGCCTATCTAAAACAATGTGCTTAACTATCATGAACTGTATGACCTTACAATGAAGTTATAAACAACGCTTAGTCCGTGCAGTACTGTCTACCTTAAAGTTTGCAAGGCAAACCAGGTTACAAGGAATGGCTGTGATATCGATCTCCCCCAAAGTTAAAAAAAAAAAAAAAAGACAAGAGGGACAGAATATAGAGCGTTATGTATATAAGTTTCCAATCATAGTTTAGTGAAATCAATGCCAAATGTGTGAAAGTTAGCGCATATTCAAAACTGTAATTGATTTTTTAAAATATGGAGACAAAATACCTTCAATTAGGGAAAGAGGTTGCATTATTCAAAAACGAAGATTATATGTTTGTTATAATAAAAAATTTAGCTAACTGCAGTATGTGCCCCTTCAGTTGAAACCCCAATCGGTTAAATCGCTAAATCTACTCTAAAGTATATGAATAACTACATTTTATGGCAAACCAGGCAATTCTGGACTAAAATTTAATGCCAATAACTCGCGGCTACATATAACAAATTATTTTCTATTCTATTTTTGACAGATTATGCTCAGATATATGATCATGTATTGTAAATAAGGGTCATTTTCTCGTATATTTGAATCTCTAGCTTGGACGATTGTTACTTCTGAAAATGTATGGGATTACAAAATCAAAGATCGAATTCAATATTAGATTCTATCATCAAGAATGCTATCCGATATACAAGTTAATATTGCACAGCAATCAGTGTTAATACAGTCATTAATGGTAACGAAATAACTGTCTGGAAGAGGAAACGAAAGATTCGTTTAATGTCGTTTTGTGATTATTCACAGTGAAATTTGGTTGATCTGGAAAGGGGTAACAATTTTTTAATTTGCCAATAACAATGAAATGGACGTGCCCCACAAGATGGGACCATAAAATTACACGTAAAGTAACATACCTTAATATGGAAATCGAATAAAAATTAGTGGATACATTGACGTAGGAAGAACACTTTTACATGTAGTGTATTGAATTCAGAATTGATTCACACATTTAGAACAACATAGATAGGTTAGACGCGCCCAGAGTTGACGTTTATATACATAATGCTCACTATTACTGTCCCGTGGGTCCTCCTCTTTTCGTAAGTGAAAATAACTGATTTGCTGCTAAATATACATAAATTGTAGAAGTAAATACCATATCATTATAATATATAATACTGTCGGCAATATATTATTGCATTCAACACACATTGATAAAGCCAATAATATATTCTCGAAACTGTAAAACATATTATTTCAATTTTGGTATTTGCTTTGGTCAGATTTTATTTTCATTTAATTTATTTTCACTAACTGCAGCCAGGCTTGGAACTGGCCCCGGCAGAGTTACCCACCCTCCACGCGGAAATCGACAGCACAGTCATCCCTCTTACTTGATTAACCTTGCGCACTACTGCTTTCGTTAGACGAGCAACCAATCAATACTAATAAAGTGTAATCTGAATATGTGCGCCTTATAAAATAATATATCATTTCCCTATTCTATAAACTTATCAGAACCGAATATCTGCTTTGATGCTACATATCTATTCTGTAACCAAATGAAGTTCAGAAATACTAGCGGCGTTTCGGGAACAAACTATTTCCATCCTCGGGACTAGTTTTGAGAGGCTCCAGTATATATAGTTGCTTAGTCCCACCTTCTTCGAAGGATGCAATATCTATTCCATCGCCAGGCAACTTCATCACGTTGACAATTACACACAGCAACACCACATACACTAATATGAGCAATGTCTTCCTATTTAATAGTCACCGCACTAGTATTCACTTCTTGACGTAAGGAAACACTTATAACAAAGTTCCTTTCTCCACTTTCTCTAACTTCACTCGTGGATTAAAATACAATGTTGATCAGACGTTGTCCTACATCTACGCTGTTCGAATATTTGGGCCATCTCCTCTTCAGGCTGCTGAATGCACCCTGTATATGCTGGAGCCTCTCGCATTCTGTCCCTGAGTTAGGAAATGTACGCTCCACAAATACCGCAAGTCACTTCTGAATTCATTTGGAATATTAATCCAAATATATTTTCATTTACACACCCAATAAATAATTCGCTCATAGCCTATCTAAAACAATGTGCTTAACTATCATGAACTGTATGACCTTACAATGAAGTTATAAACAACGCTTAGTCCGTGCAGTACTGTCTACCTTAAAGTTTGCAAGGCAAACCAGGTTACAAGGAATGGCTGTGATATCGATCTCCTCCAAAGTTAAAAAAAAAAAAAGACAAGAGGGACAGAATATAGAGCGTTATGTATATAAGTTTCCAATCATAGTTTAGTGAAATCAATGCCAAATGTGTGAAAGTTAGCGCATATTCAAAACTGCAATTGATTTTTTAAAATATGGAGACAAAATACCTTCAATTAGGGAAAGAGGTTGCATTATTCAAAAACGAAGATTATATGTTTGTTATAATAAAAAATTTAGCTAACTGCAGTATGTGCCCCTTCAGTTGAAACCCCAATCGATTAAATCGCTAAATCTACTCTAAAGTATATAAATAACTACATTTTATGGCAAACCAGGCAATTCTGGACTAAAATTTAATGCCAATAACTCGCGGCTACATATAACAAATTATTTTCTATTCTATTTTTGACAGATTATGCTCAGAGATATGATCATGTATTGTAAATAAGGGTCATTTTCTCGTATATTTGAATCTCTAGCTTGGACGATTGTTACTTCTGAAAATGTATGGGATTACAAAATCAAAGATCGAATTCAATATTAGATTCTATCATCAAGAATGCTATCCGATATACAAATTAATATTGCACAGCAATCAGTGTTAATACAGTCATTAATGGTAACGAAATAACTGTCTGGAAGAGGAAACGAAAGATTCGTTTAATGTCGTTTTCTGATTATTCACAGTGAAATTTGGTTGATCTGGAAAAGGGTAACAATTTTTTAATTTGCCAATAACAATGAAATGGACGTGCCCCACAAGATGGGACCATAAAATTACACGTAAAGTAACATACCTTAATATGGAAATCGAATAAAAATTAGTGGATACATTGACGTAGGAAGAACACTTTTACATGTAGTGTATTGAATTCAGAATTGATTCACACATTTAGAACAACATAGATAGGTTAGACGCGCCCAGAGTTGACGTTTATATACATAATGCTCACTATTACTGTCCCGTGGATCCTCCTCTTTTTGTAAGTGAAAATAACTGATTTGCTGCTAAATATACATAAATTGTAGAAGTAAATACCATATCATTATAATATATAATACTGTCGGCAATATATTATTGCATTCAACACACATTGATAAAGCCAATAATATATTCTCGAAACTGTAAAACATATTATTTCAATTTTGGCATTTGCTTTGGTCAGATTTTATTTTCATTTAATTTATTTTCACTAACTGCAGCCAGGCTTGGAACTGGCCCCGGCAGAGTTACCCACCCTCCACGCGGAAATCGACAGCACAGTCATCCCTCTTACTTGATTAACCTTGCGCACTACTGCTTTCGTTAGACGAGCAACCAATCAATACTAATAAAGTGTAATCTGAATATGTGCGCCTTATAAAATAATATATCATTTCCCTATTCTATAAACTTATCAGAACCGAATATCTGCTTTGATGCTACATATCTATTCTGTAACCAAATGAAGTTCAGAAATACTAGCGGCGTTTCGGGAACAAACTATTTCCATCCTCGGGACTAGTTTTGAGAGGCTCCAGTATATATAGTTGCTTAGTCCCACCTTCTTCGAAGGATGCAATATCTATTCCATCGCCAGGCAACTTCATCACGTTGACAATTACACACAGCAACACCACATACACTAATATGAGCAACGTCTTCCTATTTAATAGTCACCGCACTAGTATTCACTTCTTGACGTAAGGAAACACTTATAACAAAGTTCCTTTCTCCACTTTCTCTAACTTCACTCGTGGATTAAAATACAATGTTGATCAGACGTTGTCCTACATCTACGCTGTTCGAATATTTGGGCCATCTCCTCTTCAGGCTGCTGAATGCACCCTGTATATGCTGGAGCCTCTCGCATTCTGTCCCTGAGTTAGGAAATGTACGCTCCACAAATACCGCAAGTCACTTCTGAATTCATTTGGAATATTAATCCAAATATATTTTCATTTACACACCCAATAAATAATTCGCTCATAGCCTATCTAAAACAATGTGCTTAACTATCATGAACTATGACCTTACAATGAAGTTATAAACAACGCTTAGTCCGTGCAGTACTGTCTACCTTAAAGTTTGCAAGGCAAACCAGGTTACAAGGAATGGCTGTGATATCGATCTCCCCCAAAGTTAAAAAAAAAAAAAAAAAAGACAAGAGGGACAGAATATAGAGCGTTATGTATATAAGTTTCCAATCATAGTTTAGTGAAATCAATGCCAAATGTGTGAAAGTTAGCGCATATTCAAAACTGCAATTGATTTTTTAAAATATGGAGACAAAATACCTTCAATTAGGAAAAGAGGTTGCATTATTCAAAAACGAAGATTATATGTTTGTTATAATAAAAAATTTAGCTAACTGCAGTATGTGCCCCTTCAGTTGAAACCCCAATCGATTAAATCGCTAAATCTACTCTAAAGTATATGAATAACTACATTTTATGGCAAACCAGGCAATTCTGGACTAAAATTTAATGCCAATAACTCGCGGCTACATATAACAAATTATTTTCTATTCTATTTTTGACAGATTATGCTCAGATATATGATCATGTATTGTAAATAAGGGTCATTTTCTCGTATATTTGAATCTCTAGCTTGGACGATTGTTACTTCTGAAAATGTATGGGATTACAAAATCAAAGATCGAATTCAATATTAGATTCTATCATCAAGAATGCTATCCGATATACAAGTTAATATTGCACAGCAATCAGTGTTAATACAGTCATTAATGGTAACGAAATAACTGTCTGGAAGAGGAAACGAAAGATTCGTTTAATGTCGTTTTCTGATTATTCACAGTGAAATTTGGTTGATCTGGAAAGGGGTAACAATTTTTTAATTTGCCAATAACAATGAAATGGACGTGCCCCACAAGATGGGACCATAAAATTACACGTAAAGTAACATACCTTAATATGGAAATCGAATAAAAATTAGTGGATACATTGACGTAGGAAGAACACTTTTACATGTAGTGTATTGAATTCAGAATTGATTCACACATTTAGAACAACATAGATAGGTTAGACGCGCCCAGAGTTGACGTTTATATACATAATGCTCACTATTACTGTCCCGTGGGTCCTCCTCTTTTCGTAAGTGAAAATAACTGATTTGCTGCTAAATATACATAAATTGTAGAAGTAAATACCATATCATTATAATATATAATACTGTCGGCAATATATTATTGCATTCAACACACATTGATAAAGCCAATAATATATTCTCGAAACTGTAAAACATATTATTTCAATTTTGGTATTTGCTTTGGTCAGATTTTATTTTCATTTAATTTATTTTCACTAACTGCAGCCAGGCTTGGAACTGGCCCCGGCAGAGTTACCCACCCTCCACGCGGAAACCGACAGCACAGTCATCCCTCTTACTTGATTAACCTTGCGCACTACTGCTTTCGTTAGACGAGCAACCAATCAATACTAATAAAGTGTAATCTGTATATGTGCGCCTTATAAAATAATATATCATTTCCCTATTCTATAAACTTATCAGAACCGAATATCTGCTTTGATGCTACATATCTATTCTGTAACCAAATGAAGTTCAGAAATACTAGCGGCGTTTCGGGAACAAACTATTTCCATCCTCGGGACTAGTTTTGAGAGGCTCCAGTATATATAGTTGCTTAGTCCACCTTCTTCGAAGGATGCAGTATCTATTCCATCGCCAGGCAACTTCATCCCGTTGACAATTACACACAGCAACACCACATACACTAATATGAGCAACGTCTTCCTATTCAATAGTCACCACACTAGTATTCACTTCTTGACGTAAGGGAAACACTTATAACAAAGTTCCTTTCTCCACTTTCACTAACTTCACTCGTGGATTAAAATACAATGTTGATCAGACGTTGTCCTACATCTACGCTGTTCGAATATTTGGGCCATCTCCTTTGAGGCTGCTGAATGCACCCTGTATATGCTGGAGCCTCTCGCATTCTGTCCCTGAGTTAGGAAATGTACGCTCCACAAATACCGCAAGTCACTTCTGAATTCATTTGGAATATTAATCCAAATATATTTTCATTTACACACCCAATAAATAATTCGCTCATAGCCTATCTAAAACAATGTGCTTAACTATCATGAACTGTATGACCTTACAATGAAGTTATAAACAACGCTTAGTCCGTGCAGTACTGTCTACCTTAAAGTTTGCAAGGCAAACCAGGTTACAAGGAATGGCTGTGATATCGATCTCCCCCAAAGTTAAAAAAAAAAAGACAAGAGGGACAGAATATAGAGCGTTATGTATATAAGTTTCCAATCATAGTTTAGTGAAATCAATGCCAAATGTGTAAAAGTTAGCGCATATTCAAAACTGTAATTGATTTTTTAAAATATGGAGACAAAATACCTTCAATTAGGGAAAGAGGTTGCATTATTCAAAAACGAAGATTATATGTTTGTTATAATAAAAAATTTAGCTAACTGCAGTATGTGCCCCTTCAGTTGAAACCCCAATCGGTTAAATCGCTAAATCTACTCTAAAGTATATGAATAAATACATTTTATGGCAAACCAGGCAATTCTGGACTAAAATTTAATGCCAATAACTCGCGGCTACATATAACAAATTATTTTCTATTCTATTTTTGACAGATTATGCTCAGATATATGATCATGTATTGTAAATAAGGGTCATTTTCTCGTATATTTGAATCTCTAGCTTGGACGATTGTTACTTCTGAAAATGTATGGGATTACATAATCAAAGATCGAATTCAATATTAGATTCTATCATCAAGAATGCTATCCGATATACAAGTTAATATTGCACAGCAATCAGTGTTAATACAGTCATTAATGGTAACGAAATAACTGTCTGGAAGAGGAAACGAAAGATTCGTTTAATGTCGTTTTCTGATTATTCACAGTGAAATTTGGTTGATCTGGAAAGGGGTAACAATTTTTTAATTTGCCAATAACAATGAAATGGACGTGCCCCACAAGATGGGACCATAAAATTACACGTAAAGTAACATACCTTAATATGGAAATCGAATAAAAATTAGTGGATACATTGACGTAGGAAGAACACTTTTACATGTAGTGTATTGAATTCAGAATTGATTCACACATTTAGAACAACATAGATAGGTTAGACGCGCCCAGAGTTGACGTTTATATACATAATGCTCACTATTACTGTCCCGTGGGTCCTCCTCTTTTCGTAAGTGAAAATAACTGATTTGCTGCTAAATATACATAAATTGTAGAAGTAAATACCATATCATTATAATATATAATACTGTCGGCAATATATTATTGCATTCAACACACATTGATAAAGCCAATAATATATTCTCGAAACTGTAAAACATATTATTTCAATTTTGGTATTTGCTTTGGTCAGATTTTATTTTCATTTAATTTATTTTCACTAACTGCAGCCAGGCTTGGAACTGGCCCCGGCAGAGTTACCCACCCTCCACGCGGAAATCGACAGCACAGTCATCCCTCTTACTTGATTAACCTTGCGCACTACTGCTTTCGTTAGACGAGCAACCAATCAATACTAATAAAGTGTAATCTGAATATGTGCGCCTTATAAAATAATATATCATTTCCCTATTCTATAAACTTATCAGAACCGAATATCTGCTTTGATGCTACATATCTATTCTGTAACCAAATGAAGTTCAGAAATACTAGCGGCGTTTCGGGAACAAACTATTTCCATCCTCGGGACTAGTTTTGAGAGGCTCCAGTATATATAGTTGCTTAGTCCCACCTTCTTCGAAGGATGCAATATCTATTCCATCGCCAGGCAACTTCATCACGTTGACAATTACACACAGCAACACCACATACACTAATATGAGCAACGTCTTCCTATTTAATAGTCACCGCACTAGTATTCACTTCTTGACGTAAGGAAACACTTATAACAAAGTTCCTTTCTCCACTTTCACTAACTTCACTCGTGGATTAAAATACAATGTTGATCAGACGTTGTCCTACATCTACGCTGTTCGAATATTTGGGCCATCTCCTCTTCAGGCTGCTGAATGCACCCTGTATATGCTGGAGCCTCTCGCATTCTGTCCCTGAGTTAGGAAATGTACGCTCCACAAATACCGCAAGTCACTTCTGAATTCATTTGGAATATTAATCCAAATATATTTTCATTTACACACCCAATAAATAATTCGCTCATAGCCTATCTAAAACAATGTGCTTAACTATCATGAACTGTATGACCTTACAATGAAGTTATAAACAACGCTTAGTCCGTGCAGTACTGTCTACCTTAAAGTTTGCAAGGCAAACCAGGTTACAAGGAATGGCTGTGATATCGATCTCCCCCAAAGTTAAAAAAAAAAAAAAAAAAAAAAAAGACAAGAGGGACAGAATATAGAGCGTTATGTATATAAGTTTCCAATCATAGTTTAGTGAAATCAATGCCAAATGTGTGAAAGTTAGCGCATATTCAAAACTGCAATTGATTTTTTAAAATATGGAGACAAAATACCTTCAATTAGGGAAAGAGGTTGCATTATTCAAAAACGAAGATTATATGTTTGTTATAATAAAAAATTTAGCTAACTGCAGTATGTGCCCCTTCAGTTGAAACCCCAATCGATTAAATCGCTAAATCTACTCTAAAGTATATGAATAACTACATTTTATGGCAAACCAGGCAATTCTGGACTAAAATTTAATGCCAATAACTCGCGGCTACATATAACAAATTATTTTCTATTCTATTTTTGACAGATTATGCTCAGATATATGATCATGTATTGTAAATAAGGGTCATTTTCTCGTATATTTGAATCTCTAGCTTGGACGATTGTTACTTCTGAAAATGTATGGGATTACAAAATCAAAGATCGAATTCAATATTAGATTCTATCATCAAGAATGCTATCCGATATACAAGTTAATATTGCACAGCAATCAGTGTTAATACAGTCATTAATGGTAACGAAATAACTGTCTGGAAGAGGAAACGAAAGATTCGTTTAATGTCGTTTTCTGATTATTCACAGTGAAATTTGGTTGATCTGGAAAGGGGTAACAATTTTTTAATTTGCCAATAACAATGAAATGGACGTGCCCCACAAGATGGGACCATAAAATTACACGTAAAGTAACATACCTTAATATGGAAATCGAATAAAAATTAGTGGATACATTGACGTAGGAAGAACACTTTTACATGTAGTGTATTGAATTCAGAATTGATTCACACATTTAGAACAACATAGATAGGTTAGACGCGCCCAGAGTTGACGTTTATATACATAATGCTCACTATTACTGTCCCGTGGGTCCTCCTCTTTTCGTAAGTGAAAATAACTGATTTGCTGCTAAATATACATAAATTGTAGAAGTAAATACCATATCATTATAATATATAATACTGTCGGCAATATATTATTGCATTCAACACACATTGATAAAGCCAATAATATATTCTCGAAACTGTAAAACATATTATTTCAATTTTGGTATTTGCTTTGGTCAGATTTTATTTTCATTTAATTTATTTTCACTAACTGCAGCCAGGCTTGGAACTGGCCCCGGCAGAGTTACCCACCCTCCACGCGGAAACCGACAGCACAGTCATCCCTCTTACTTGATTAACCTTGCGCACTACTGCTTTCGTTAGACGAGCAACCAATCAATACTAATAAAGTGTAATCTGTATATGTGCGCCTTATAAAATAATATATCATTTCCCTATTCTATAAACTTATCAGAACCGAATATCTGCTTTGATGCTACATATCTATTCTGTAACCAAATGAAGTTCAGAAATACTAGCGGCGTTTCGGGAACAAACTATTTCCATCCTCGGGACTAGTTTTGAGAGGCTCCAGTATATATAGTTGCTTAGTCCACCTTCTTCGAAGGATGCAGTATCTATTCCATCGCCAGGCAACTTCATCCCGTTGACAATTACACACAGCAACACCACATACACTAATATGAGCAACGTCTTCCTATTCAATAGTCACCACACTAGTATTCACTTCTTGACGTAAGGGAAACACTTATAACAAAGTTCCTTTCTCCACTTTCACTAACTTCACTCGTGGATTAAAATACAATGTTGATCAGACGTTGTCCTACATCTACGCTGTTCGAATATTTGGGCCATCTCCTTTGAGGCTGCTGAATGCACCCTGTATATGCTGGAGCCTCTCGCATTCTGTCCCTGAGTTAGGAAATGTACGCTCCACAAATACCGCAAGTCACTTCTGAATTCATTTGGAATATTAATCCAAATATATTTTCATTTACACACCCAATAAATAATTCGCTCATAGCCTATCTAAAACAATGTGCTTAACTATCATGAACTGTATGACCTTACAATGAAGTTATAAACAACGCTTAGTCCGTGCAGTACTGTCTACCTTAAAGTTTGCAAGGCAAACCAGGTTACAAGGAATGGCTGTGATATCGATCTCCCCCAAAGTTAAAAAAAAAAGACAAGAGGGACAGAATATAGAGCGTTATGTATATAAGTTTCCAATCATAGTTTAGTGAAATCAATGCCAAATGTGTAAAAGTTAGCGCATATTCAAAACTGTAATTGATTTTTTAAAATATGGAGACAAAATACCTTCAATTAGGGAAAGAGGTTGCATTATTCAAAAACGAAGATTATATGTTTGTTATAATAAAAAATTTAGCTAACTGCAGTATGTGCCCCTTCAGTTGAAACCCCAATCGGTTAAATCGCTAAATCTACTCTAAAGTATATGAATAAATACATTTTATGGCAAACCAGGCAATTCTGGACTAAAATTTAATGCCAATAACTCGCGGCTACATATAACAAATTATTTTCTATTCTATTTTTGACAGATTATGCTCAGATATATGATCATGTATTGTAAATAAGGGTCATTTTCTCGTATATTTGAATCTCTAGCTTGGACGATTGTTACTTCTGAAAATGTATGGGATTACATAATCAAAGATCGAATTCAATATTAGATTCTATCATCAAGAATGCTATCCGATATACAAGTTAATATTGCACAGCAATCAGTGTTAATACAGTCATTAATGGTAACGAAATAACTGTCTGGAAGAGGAAACGAAAGATTCGTTTAATGTCGTTTTCTGATTATTCACAGTGAAATTTGGTTGATCTGGAAAGGGGTAACAATTTTTTAATTTGCCAATAACAATGAAATGGACGTGCCCCACAAGATGGGACCATAAAATTACACGTAAAGTAACATACCTTAATATGGAAATCGAATAAAAATTAGTGGATACATTGACGTAGGAAGAACACTTTTACATGTAGTGTATTGAATTCAGAATTGATTCACACATTTAGAACAACATAGATAGGTTAGACGCGCCCAGAGTTGACGTTTATATACATAATGCTCACTATTACTGTCCCGTGGGTCCTCCTCTTTTCGTAAGTGAAAATAACTGATTTGCTGCTAAATATACATAAATTGTAGAAGTAAATACCATATCATTATAATATATAATACTGTCGGCAATATATTATTGCATTCAACACACATTGATAAAGCCAATAATATATTCTCGAAACTGTAAAACATATTATTTCAATTTTGGTATTTGCTTTGGTCAGATTTTATTTTCATTTAATTTATTTTCACTAACTGCAGCCAGGCTTGGAACTGGCCCCGGCAGAGTTACCCACCCTCCACGCGGAAATCGACAGCACAGTCATCCCTCTTACTTGATTAACCTTGCGCACTACTGCTTTCGTTAGACGAGCAACCAATCAATACTAATAAAGTGTAATCTGAATATGTGCGCCTTATAAAATAATATATCATTTCCCTATTCTATAAACTTATCAGAACCGAATATCTGCTTTGATGCTACATATCTATTCTGTAACCAAATGAAGTTCAGAAATACTAGCGGCGTTTCGGGAACAAACTATTTCCATCCTCGGGACTAGTTTTGAGAGGCTCCAGTATATATAGTTGCTTAGTCCCACCTTCTTCGAAGGATGCAATATCTATTCCATCGCCAGGCAACTTCATCACGTTGACAATTACACACAGCAACACCACATACACTAATATGAGCAACGTCTTCCTATTTAATAGTCACCGCACTAGTATTCACTTCTTGACGTAAGGAAACACTTATAACAAAGTTCCTTTCTCCACTTTCACTAACTTCACTCGTGGATTAAAATACAATGTTGATCAGACGTTGTCCTACATCTACGCTGTTCGAATATTTGGGCCATCTCCTCTTCAGGCTGCTGAATGCACCCTGTATATGCTGGAGCCTCTCGCATTCTGTCCCTGAGTTAGGAAATGTACGCTCCACAAATACCGCAAGTCACTTCTGAATTCATTTGGAATATTAATCCAAATATATTTTCATTTACACACCCAATAAATAATTCGCTCATAGCCTATCTAAAACAATGTGCTTAACTATCATGAACTGTATGACCTTACAATGAAGTTATAAACAACGATTAGTCCGTGCAGTACTGTCTACCTTAAAGTTTGCAAGGCAAACCAGGTTACAAGGAATGGCTGTGATATCGATCTCCCCCAAAGTTAAAAAAAAAAAAAAAAAAAAAAGACAAGAGGGACAGAATATAGAGCGTTATGTATATAAGTTTCCAATCATAGTTTAGTGAAATCAATGCCAAATGTGTGAAAGTTAGCGCATATTCAAAACTGCAATTGATTTTTTAAAATATGGAGACAAAATACCTTCAATTAGGGAAAGAGGTTGCATTATTCAAAAACGAAGATTATATGTTTGTTATAATAAAAAATTTAGCTAACTGCAGTATGTGCCCCTTCAGTTGAAACCCCAATCGATTAAATCGCTAAATCTACTCTAAAGTATATGAATAACTAAATTTTATGGCAAACCAGGCAATTCTGGACTAAAATTTAATGCCAATAACTCGCGGCTACATATAACAAATTATTTTCTATTCTATTTTTGACAGATTATGCTCAGATATATGATCATGTATTGTAAATAAGGGTCATTTTCTCGTATATTTGAATCTCTAGCTTGGACGATTGTTACTTCTGAAAATGTATGGGATTACAAAATCAAAGATCGAATTCAATATTAGATTCTATCATCAAGAATGCTATCCGATATACAAGTTAATATTGCACAGCAATCAGTGTTAATACAGTCATTAATGGTAACGAAATAACTGTCTGGAAGAGGAAACGAAAGATTCGTTTAATGTCGTTTTCTGATTATTCACAGTGAAATTTGGTTGATCTGGAAAGGGGTAACAATTTTTTAATTTGCCAATAACAATGAAATGGACGTGCCCCACAAGATGGGACCATAAAATTACACGTAAAGTAACATACCTTAATATGGAAATCGAATAAAAATTAGTGGATACATTGACGTAGGAAGAACACTTTTACATGTAGTGTATTGAATTCAGAATTGATTCACACATTTAGAACAACATAGATAGGTTAGACGCGCCCAGAGTTGACGTTTATATACATAATGCTCACTATTACTGTCCCGTGGGTCCTCCTCTTTTCGTAAGTGAAAATAACTGATTTGCTGCTAAATATACATAAATTGTAGAAGTAAATACCATATCATTATAATATATAATACTGTCGGCAATATATTATTGCATTCAACACACATTGATAAAGCCAATAATATATTCTCGAAACTGTAAAACATATTATTTCAATTTTGGTATTTGCTTTGGTCAGATTTTATTTTCATTTAATTTATTTTCACTAACTGCAGCCAGGCTTGGAACTGGCCCCGGCAGAGTTACCCACCCTCCACGCGGAAACCGACAGCACAGTCATCCCTCTTACTTGATTAACCTTGCGCACTACTGCTTTCGTTAGACGAGCAACCAATCAATACTAATAAAGTGTAATCTGTATATGTGCGCCTTATAAAATAATATATCATTTCCCTATTCTATAAACTTATCAGAACCGAATATCTGCTTTGATGCTACATATCTATTCTGTAACCAAATGAAGTTCAGAAATACTAGCGGCGTTTCGGGAACAAACTATTTCCATCCTCGGGACTAGTTTTGAGAGGCTCCAGTATATATAGTTGCTTAGTCCACCTTCTTCGAAGGATGCAGTATCTATTCCATCGCCAGGCAACTTCATCCCGTTGACAATTACACACAGCAACACCACATACACTAATATGAGCAACGTCTTCCTATTCAATAGTCACCACACTAGTATTCACTTCTTGACGTAAGGGAAACACTTATAACAAAGTTCCTTTCTCCACTTTCTCTAACTTCACTCGTGGATTAAAATACAATGTTGATCAGACGTTGTCCTACATCTACGCTGTTCGAATATTTGGGCCATCTCCTTTGAGGCTGCTGAATGCACCCTGTATATGCTGGAGCCTCTCGCATTCTGTCCCTGAGTTAGGAAATGTACGCTCCACAAATACCGCAAGTCACTTCTGAATTCATTTGGAATATTAATCCAAATATATTTTCATTTACACACCCAATAAATAATTCGCTCATAGCCTATCTAAAACAATGTGCTTAACTATCATGAACTGTATGACCTTACAATGAAGTTATAAACAACGCTTAGTCCGTGCAGTACTGTCTACCTTAAAGTTTGCAAGGCAAACCAGGTTACAAGGAATGGCTGTGATATCGATCTCCCCCAAAGTTAAAAAAAAAGACAAGAGGGATAGAATATAGAGCGTTATGTATATAAGTTTCCAATCATAGTTTAGTGAAATCAATGCCAAATGTGTAAAAGTTAGCGCATATTCAAAACTGTAATTGATTTTTTAAAATATGGAGACAAAATACCTTCAATTAGGGAAAGAGGTTGCATTATTCAAAAACGAAGATTATATGTTTGTTATAATAAAAAATTTAGCTAACTGCAGTATGTGCCCCTTCAGTTGAAACCCCAATCGGTTAAATCGCTAAATCTACTCTAAAGTATATGAATAACTACATTTTATGGCAAACCAGGCAATTCTGGACTAAAATTTAATGCCAATAACTCGCGGCTACATATAACAAATTATTTTCTATTCTATTTTTGACAGATTATGCTCAGATATATGATCATGTATTGTAAATAAGGGTCATTTTCTCGTATATTTGAATCTCTAGCTTGGACGATTGTTACTTCTGAAAATGTATGGGATTACATAATCAAAGATCGAATTCAATATTAGATTCTATCATCAAGAATGCTATCCGATATACAAGTTAATATTGCACAGCAATCAGTGTTAATACAGTCATTAATGGTAACGAAATAACTGTCTGGAAGAGGAAACGAAAGATTCGTTTAATGTCGTTTTCTGATTATTCACAGTGAAATTTGGTTGATCTGGAAAGGGGTAACAATTTTTTAATTTGCCAATAACAATAACAATAACAATGAAATGCCAATAACAATTTATGGTAAGATGGGACCATAAAATTACACGTAAAGTAACATACCTTTATATGGAAATCGAATAAAAATTAGTGGATACATTGACGTAGGAAGAACACTTTTACATGTAGTGTATTGAATTCAGAATTGATTCACACATTTAGAACAACATAGATAGGTTAGACGCGCCCAGAGTTGACGTTTATATACATAATGCTCACTATTACTGTCCCGTGGGTCCTCCTCTTTTCGTAAGTGAAAATAACTGATTTGCTGCTAAATATACATAAATTGTAGAAGTAAATACCATATCATTATAATATATAATACTGTCGGCAATATATTATTGCATTCAACACACATTGATAAAGCCAATAATATATTCTCGAAACTGTAAAACATATTATTTCAATTTTGGTATTTGCTTTGGTCAGATTTTATTTTCATTTAATTTATTTTCACTAACTGCAGCCAGGCTTGGAACTGGCCCCGGCAGAGTTACCCACCCTCCACGCGGAAATCGACAGCACAGTCATCCCTCTTACTTGATTAACCTTGCGCACTACTGCTTTCGTTAGACGAGCAACCAATCAATACTAATAAAGTGTAATCTGAATATATGCGCCTTATAAAATAATATATCATTTCCCTATTCTATAAACTTATCAGAACCGAATATCTGCTTTGATGCTACATATCTATTCTGTAACCAAATGAAGTTCAGAAATACTAGCGGCGTTTCGGGAACAAACTATTTCCATCCTCGGGACTAGTTTTGAGAGGCTCCAGTATATATAGTTGCTTAGTCCACCTTCTTCGAAGGATGCAATATCTATTCCATCGCCAGGCAACTTCATCCCGTTGACAATTACACACAGCAACACCACATACACTAATATGAGCAACGTCTTCCTATTTAATAGTCACCGCACTATTATTCACTTCTTGACGTAAGGGAAACACTTATAACAAAGTTCCTTTCTCCACTTTCACTAACTTCACTCGTGGATTAAAATACAATGTTGATCAGACGTTGTCCTACATCTACGCTGTTCGAATATTTGGGCCATCTCCTCTTCAGGCTGCTGAATGCACCCTGTATATGCTGGAGCCTCTCGCATTCTGTCCCTTAGTTAGGAAATGTACGCTCCACAAATACCGCAAGTCACTTCTGAATTCATTTGGAATATTAATCCAAATATATTTTCATTTACACACCCAATAAATAATTCGCTCATAGCCTATCTAAAACAATGTGCTTAACTATCATGAACTGTATGACCTTACAATGAAGTTATAAACAACGCTTAGTCCGTGCAGTACTGTCTACCTTAAAGTTTGCAAGGCAAACCAGGTTACAAGGAACGGCTGTGATATCGATCTCCCCCAAAGTTAAAAAAAAAGACAAGAGGGACAGAATATAGAGCGTTATGTATATAAGTTTCCAATCATAGTTTAGTGAAATCAATGCCAAATGTGTGAAAGTTAGCGCATATTCAAATCTGCAATTGATTTTTTAAAATATGGAGACAAAATACCTTCAATTAGGGAAAGAGGTGTCATTATTCAAAAACGAAGATTATATGTTTGTTATAATAAAAAATTTAGCTAACTGCAGTATGTGCCCCTTCAGTTGAAACCCCAATCGATTAAATCGCTAAATCTACTCTAAAGTATATGAATAACTACATTTTATGGCAAATCAGGCAATTCTGGACTGAAATTTAATGCCAATAACTCGCGGCTACATATAACAAATTATTTTCTATTCTATTTTTGACAG
Organism: Thermobia domestica; assembly: GCF_964235325.1. Classification (NCBI taxonomy): domain Eukaryota; kingdom Metazoa; phylum Arthropoda; class Insecta; order Zygentoma; family Lepismatidae; genus Thermobia; species Thermobia domestica. The sequence goes on from NW_027656039.1 coordinate 82,997, forward strand.
ATTATGCTCAGATATATGATCATGTATTGTAAATAAGGGTCATTTTCTCGTATATTTGAATCTCTAGCTTGGACGATTGTTACTTCTGAAAATGTATGGGATTACAAAATCAAAGATCGAATTCAATATTAGATTCTATCATCAAGAATGCTATCCGATATACAAGTTAATATTGCACAGCAATCAGTGTTAATACAGTCATTAATGGTAACGAAATAACTGTGTGGAAGAGGAAACGAAAGATTCGTTTAATGTCGTTTTCTGATTATTCACAGTGAAATTTGGTTGATCTGGAAAGGGGTAACAATTTTTTAATTTGCCAATAACAATGAAATGGACGTGCCCCACAAGATGGGACCATAAAATTACACGTAAAGTAACATACCTTAATATGGAAATCGAATAAAAATTAGTGGATACATTGACGTAGGAAGAACACTTTTACATGTAGTGTATTGAATTCAGAATTGATTCACACATTTAGAACAACATAGATAGGTTAGACGCGCCCAGAGTTGACGTTTATATACATAATGCTCACTATTACTGTCCCGTGGGTCCTCCTCTTTTCGTAAGTGAAAATAACTGATTTGCTGCTAAATATACATAAATTGTAGAAGTAAATACCATATCATTATAATATATAATACTGTCGGCAATATATTATTGCATTCAACACACATTGATAAAGCCAATAATATATTCTCGAAACTGTAAAACATATTATTTCAATTTTGGTATTTGCTTTGGTCATATTTTATTTTCATTTAATTTATTTTCACTAACTGCAGCCAGGCTTGGAACTGGCCCCGGCAGAGTTACCCACCCTCCACGCGGAAACCGACAGCACAGTCATCCCTCTTACTTGATTAACCTTGCGCACTACTGCTTTCGTTAGACGAGCAACCAATCAATACTAATAAAGTGTAATCTGAATATGTGCGCCTTATAAAATAATATATCATTTCCCTATTCTATAAACTTATCAGAACCGAATATCTGCTTTGATGCTACATATCTATTCTGTAACCAAATGAAGTTCAGAAATACTAGCGGCGTTTCGGGAACAAACTATTTCCATCCTCGGGACTAGTTTTGAGAGGCTCCAGTATATATAGTTGCTTAGTCCACCTTCTTCGAAGGATGCAATATCTATTCCATCGCCAGGCAACTTCATCCCGTTGACAATTACACACAGCAACACCACATACACTAATATGAGCAACGTCTTCCTATTTAATAGTCACCGCACTAGTATTCACTTCTTGACGTAAGGGAAACACTTATAACAAAGTTCCTTTCTCCACTTTCACTAACTTCACTCGTGGATTAAAATACAATGTTGATCAGACGTTGTCCTACATCTACGCTGTTCGAATATTTGGGCCATCTCCTCTTCAGGCTGCTGAATGCACCCTGTATATGCTGGAGCCTCTCGCATTCTGTCCCTGAGTTAGGAAATGTACGCTCCACAAATACCGCAAGTCACTTCTGAATTCATTTGGAATATTAATCCAAATATATTTTCATTTACACACCCAATAAATAATTCGCTCATAGCCTATCTAAAACAATGTGCTTAACTATCATGAACTGTATGACCTTACAATGAAGTTATAAACAACGCTTAGTCCGTGCAGTACTGTCTACCTTAAAGTTTGCAAGGCAAACCAGGTTACAAGGAACGGCTGTGATATCGATCTCCCCCAAAGTTAAAAAAAAAGACAAGAGGGACAGAATATAGAGCGTTATGTATATAAGTTTCCAATCATAGTTTAGTGAAATCAATGCCAAATGTGTGAAAGTTAGCGCATATTCAAATCTGCAATTGATTTTTTAAAATATGGAGACAAAATACCTTCAATTAGGGAAAGAGGTGTCATTATTCAAAAACGAAGATTATATGTTTGTTATAATAAAAAATTTAGCTAACTGCAGTATGTGCCCCTTCAGTTGAAACCCCAATCGATTAAATCGCTAAATCTACTCTAAAGTATATGAATAACTACATTTTATGGCAAACCAGGCAATTCTGGACTAAAATTTAATGCCAATAACTCGCGGCTACATATAACAAATTATTTTCTATTCTATTTTTGACAGATTATGCTCAGATATATGATCATGTATTGTAAATAAGGGTCATTTTCTCGTATATTTGAATCTCTAGCTTGGACGATTGTTACTTCTGAAAATGTATGGGATTACATAATCAAAGATCGAATTCAATATTAGATTCTATCATCAAGAATGCTATCCGATATACAAGTTAATATTGCACAGCAATCAGTGTTAATACAGTCATTAATGGTAACGAAATAACTGTGTGGAAGAGGAAACGAAAGATTCGTTTAATGTCGTTTTGTGATTATTCACAGTGAAATTTGGTTGATCTGGAAAGGGGTAACAATTTTTTAATTTGCCAATAACAATGAAATGGACGTGCCCCACAAGATGGGACCATAAAATTACACGTAAAGTAACATACCTTAATATGGAAATCGAATAAAAATTAGTGGATACATTGACGTAGGAAGAACACTTTTACATGTAGTGTATTGAATTCAGAATTCATTCACACATTTAGAACAACATAGATAGGTTAGACGCGCCCAGAGTTGACGTTTATATACATAATGCTCACTATTACTGTCCCGTGGGTCCTCCTCTTTTCGTAAGTGAAAATAACTGATTTGCTGCTAAATATACATAAATTGTAGAAGTAAATACCATATCATTATAATATATAATACTGTCGGCAATATATTATTGCATTCAACACACATTGATAAAGCCAATAATATATTCTCGAAACTGTAAAACATATTATTTCAATTTTGGTATTTGCTTTGGTCAGATTTTATTTTCATTTAATTTATTTTCACTAACTGCAGCCAGGCTTGGAACTGGCCCCGGCAGAGTTACCCACCCTCCACGCGGAAACCGACAGCACAGTCATCCCTCTTACTTGATTAACCTTGCGCACTACTGCTTTCGTTAGACGAGCAACCAATCAATACTAATAAAGTGTAATCTGAATATGTGCGCCTTATAAAATAATATATCATTTCCCTATTCTATAAACTTATCAGAACCGAATATCTGCTTTGATGCTACATATCTATTCTGTAACCAAATGAAGTTCAGAAATACTAGCGGCGTTTCGGGAACAAACTATTTCCATCCTCGGGACTAGTTTTGAGAGGCTCCAGTATATATAGTTGCTTAGTCCACCTTCTTCGAAGGATGCAATATCTATTCCATCGCCAGGCAACTTCATCCCGTTGACAATTACACACAGCAACATCACATACACTAATATGAGCAACGTCTTCCTATTTAATAGTCACCGCACTAGTATTCATTTCTTGACGTAAGGGAAACACTTATAACAAAGTTCCTTTCTCCACTTTCACTAACTTCACTCGTGGATTAAAATACAATGTTGATCAGACGTTGTCCTACATCTACGCTGTTCGAATATTTGGGCCATCTCCTCTTCAGGCTGCTGAATGCACCCTGTATATGCTGGAGCCTCTCGCATTCTGTCCCTGAGTTAGGAAATGTACGCTCCACAAATACCGCAAGTCACTTCTGAATTCATTTGGAATATTAATCCAAATATATTTTCATTTACACACCCAATAAATAATTCGCTCATAGCCTATCTAAAACAATGTGCTTAACTATCATGAACTGTATGACCTTACAATGAAGTTATAAACAACGCTTAGTCCGTGCAGTACTGTCTACCTTAAAGTTTGCAAGGCAAACCAGGTTACAAGGAATGGCTGTGATATCGATCTCCCCCAAAGTTAAAAAAAAAAAGACAAGAGGGACAGAATATAGAGCGTTATGTATATAAGTTTCCAATCATAGTTTAGTGAAATCAATGCCAAATGTGTGAAAGTTAGCGCATATTCAAAACTGTAATTGATTTTTTAAAATATGGAGACAAAATACCTTCAATTAGGGAAAGAGGTTGCATTATTCAAAAACGAAGATTATATGTTTGTTATAATAAAAAATTTAGCTAACTGCAGTATGTGCCCCTTCAGTTGAAACCCCAATCGGTTAAATCGCTAAATCTACTCTAAAGTATATGAATAACTACATTTTATGGCAAACCAGGCAATTCTGGACTAAAATTTAATGCCAATAACTCGCGGCTACATATAACAAATTATTTTCTATTCTATTTTTGACAGATTATGCTCAGATATATGATCATGTATTGTAAATAAGGGTCATTTTCTCGTATATTTGAATCTCTAGCTTGGACGATTGTTACTTCTGAAAATGTATGGGATTACAAAATCAAAGATCGAATTCAATATTAGATTCTATCATCAAGAATGCTATCCGATATACAAGTTAATATTGCACAGCAATCAGTGTTAATACAGTCATTAATGGTAACGAAATAACTGTCTGGAAGAGGAAACGAAAGATTCGTTTAATGTCGTTTTGTGATTATTCACAGTGAAATTTGGTTGATCTGGAAAGGGGTAACAATTTTTTAATTTGCCAATAACAATGAAATGGACGTGCCCCACAAGATGGGACCATAAAATTACACGTAAAGTAACATACCTTAATATGGAAATCGAATAAAAATTAGTGGATACATTGACGTAGGAAGAACACTTTTACATGTAGTGTATTGCATTCAGAATTGATTCACACATTTAGAACAACATAGATAGGTTAGACGCGCCCAGAGTTGACGTTTATATACATAATGCTCACTATTACTGTCCCGTGGGTCCTCCTCTTTTCGTAAGTGAAAATAACTGATTTGCTGCTAAATATACATAAATTGTAGAAGTAAATACCATATCATTATAATATATAATACTGTCGGCAATATATTATTGCATTCAACACACATTGATAAAGCCAATAATATATTCTCGAAACTGTAAAACATATTATTTCAATTTTGGTATTTGCTTTGGTCAGATTTTATTTTCATTTAATTTATTTTCACTAACTGCAGCCAGGCTTGGAACTGGCCCCGGCAGAGTTACCCACCCTCCACGCGGAAATCGACAGCACAGTCATCCCTCTTACTTGATTAACCTTGCGCACTACTGCTTTCGTTAGACGAGCAACCAATCAATACTAATAAAGTGTAATCTGAATATGTGCGCCTTATAAAATAATATATCATTTCCCTATTCTATAAACTTATCAGAACCGAATATCTGCTTTGATGCTACATATCTATTCTGTAACCAAATGAAGTTCAGAAATACTAGCGGCGTTTCGGGAACAAACTATTTCCATCCTCGGGACTAGTTTTGAGAGGCTCCAGTATATATAGTTGCTTAGTCCCACCTTCTTCGAAGGATGCAATATCTATTCCATCGCCAGGCAACTTCATCCCGTTGACAATTACACACAGCAACACCACATACACTAATATGAGCAACGTCTTCCTATTTAATAGTCACCGCACTAGTATTCACTTCTTGACGTAAGGAAACACTTATAACAAAGTTCCTTTCTCCACTTTCTCTAACTTCACTCGTGGATTAAAATACAATGTTGATCAGACGTTGTCCTACATCTACGCTGTTCGAATATTTGGGCCATCTCCTCTTCAGGCTGCTGAATGCACCCTGTATATGCTGGAGCCTCTCGCATTCTGTCCCTGAGTTAGGAAATGTACGCTCCACAAATACCGCAAGTCACTTCTGAATTCATTTGGAATATTAATCCAAATATATTTTCATTTACACACCCAATAAATAATTCGCTCATAGCCTATCTAAAACAATGTGCTTAACTATCATGAACTGTATGACCTTACAATGAAGTTATAAACAACGCTTAGTCCGTGCAGTACTGTCTACCTTAAAGTTTGCAAGGCAAACCAGGTTACAAGGAATGGCTGTGATATCGATCTCCCCCAAAGTTAAAAAAAAAAGACAAGAGGGACAGAATATAGAGCGTTATGTATATAAGTTTCCAATCATAGTTTAGTGAAATCAATGCCAAATGTGTGAAAGTTAGCGCATATTCAAATCTGCAATTGATTTTTTAAAATATGGAGACAAAATACCTTCAATTAGGGAAAGAGGTGTCATTATTCAAAAACGAAGATTATATGTTTGTTATAATAAAAAATTTAGCTAACTGCAGTATGTGCCCCTTCAGTTGAAACCCCAATCGATTAAATCGCTAAATCTACTCTAAAGTATATGAATAACTACATTTTATGGCAAACCAGGCAATTCTGGACTAAAATTTAATGCCAATAACTCGCGGCTACATATAACAAATTATTTTCTATTCTATTTTTGACAGATTATGCTCAGATATATGATCATGTATTGTAAATAAGGGTCATTTTCTCGTATATTTGAATCTCTAGCTTGGACGATTGTTACTTCTGAAAATGTATGGGATTACAAAATCAAAGATCGAATTCAATATTAGATTCTATCATCAAGAATGCTATCCGATATACAAGTTAATATTGCACAGCAATCAGTGTTAATACAGTCATTAATGGTAACGAAATAACTGTGTGGAAGAGGAAACGAAAGATTCGTTTAATGTCGTTTTCTGATTATTCACAGTGAAATTTGGTTGATCTGGAAAGGGGTAACAATTTTTTAATTTGCCAATAACAATGAAATGGACGTGCCCCACAAGATGGGACCATAAAATTACACGTAAAGTAACATACCTTAATATGGAAATCGAATAAAAATTAGTGGATACATTGACGTAGGAAGAACACTTTTACATGTAGTGTATTGAATTCAGAATTGATTCACACATTTAGAACAACATAGATAGGTTAGACGCGCCCAGAGTTGACGTTTATATACATAATGCTCACTATTACTGTCCCGTGGGTCCTCCTCTTTTCGTAAGTGAAAATAACTGATTTGCTGCTAAATATACATAAATTGTAGAAGTAAATACCATATCATTATAATATATAATACTGTCGGCAATATATTATTGCATTCAACACACATTGATAAAGCCAATAATATATTCTCGAAACTGTAAAACATATTATTTCAATTTTGGTATTTGCTTTGGTCAGATTTTATTTTCATTTAATTTATTTTCACTAACTGCAGCCAGGCTTGGAACTGGCCCCGGCAGAGTTACCCACCCTCCACGCGGAAACCGACAGCACAGTCATCCCTCTTACTTGATTAACCTTGCGCACTACTGCTTTCGTTAGACGAGCAACCAATCAATACTAATAAAGTGTAATCTGTATATGTGCGCCTTATAAAATAATATATCATTTCCCTATTCTATAAACTTATCAGAACCGAATATCTGCTTTGATGCTACATATCTATTCTGTAACCAAATGAAGTTCAGAAATACTAGCGGCGTTTCGGGAACAAACTATTTCCATCCTCGGGACTAGTTTTGAGAGGCTCCAGTATATATAGTTGCTTAGTCCACCTTCTTCGAAGGATGCAGTATCTATTCCATCGCCAGGCAACTTCATCCCGTTGACAATTACACACAGCAACACCACATACACTAATATGAGCAACGTCTTCCTATTCAATAGTCACCACACTAGTATTCACTTCTTGACGTAAGGGAAACACTTATAACAAAGTTCCTTTCTCCACTTTCACTAACTTCACTCGTGGATTAAAATACAATGTTGATCAGACGTTGTCCTACATCTACGCTGTTCGAATATTTGGGCCATCTCCTTTGAGGCTGCTGAATGCACCCTGTATATGCTGGAGCCTCTCGCATTCTGTCCCTGAGTTAGGAAATGTACGCTCCACAAATACCGCAAGTCACTTCTGAATTCATTTGGAATATTAATCCAAATATATTTTCATTTACACACCCAATAAATAATTCGCTCATAGCCTATCTAAAACAATGTGCTTAACTATCATGAACTGTATGACCTTACAATGAAGTTATAAACAACGCTTAGTCCGTGCAGTACTGTCTACCTTAAAGTTTGCAAGGCAAACCAGGTTACAAGGAATGGCTGTGATATCGATCTCCCCCAAAGTTAAAAAAAAAAAAGACAAGAGGGACAGAATATAGAGCGTTATGTATATAAGTTTCCAATCATAGTTTAGTGAAATCAATGCCAAATGTGTAAAAGTTAGCGCATATTCAAAACTGTAATTGATTTTTTAAAATATGGAGACAAAATACCTTCAATTAGGGAAAGAGGTTGCATTATTCAAAAACGAAGATTATATGTTTGTTATAATAAAAAATTTAGCTAACTGCAGTATGTGCCCCTTCAGTTGAAACCCCAATCGGTTAAATCGCTAAATCTACTCTAAAGTATATGAATAACTACATTTTATGGCAAACCAGGCAATTCTGGACTAAAATTTAATGCCAATAACTCGCGGCTACATATAACAAATTATTTTCTATTCTATTTTTGACAGATTATGCTCAGATATATGATCATGTATTGTAAATAAGGGTCATTTTCTCGTATATTTGAATCTCTAGCTTGGACGATTGTTACTTCTGAAAATGTATGGGATTACATAATCAAAGATCGAATTCAATATTAGATTCTATCATCAAGAATGCTATCCGATATACAAGTTAATATTGCACAGCAATCAGTGTTAATACAGTCATTAATGGTAACGAAATAACTGTCTGGAAGAGGAAACGAAAGATTCGTTTAATGTCGTTTTCTGATTATTCACAGTGAAATTTGGTTGATCTGGAAAGGGGTAACAATTTTTTAATTTGCCAATAACAATAACAATAACAATGAAATGCCAATAACAATTTATGGTAAGATGGGACCATAAAATTACACGTAAAGTAACATACCTTAATATGGAAATCGAATAAAAATTAGTGGATACATTGACGTAGGAAGAACACTTTTACATGTAGTGTATTGAATTCAGAATTGATTCACACATTTAGAACAACATAGATAGGTTAGACGCGCCCAGAGTTGACGTTTATATACATAATGCTCACTATTACTGTCCCGTGGGTCCTCCTCTTTTCGTAAGTGAAAATAACTGATTTGCTGCTAAATATACATAAATTGTAGAAGTAAATACCATATCATTATAATATATAATACTGTCGGCAATATATTATTGCATTCAACACACATTGATAAAGCCAATAATATATTCTCGAAACTGTAAAACATATTATTTCAATTTTGGTATTTGCTTTGGTCAGATTTTATTTTCATTTAATTTATTTTCACTAACTGCAGCCAGGCTTGGAACTGGCCCCGGCAGAGTTACCCACCCTCCACGCGGAAATCGACAGCACAGTCATCCCTCTTACTTGATTAACCTTGCGCACTACTGCTTTCGTTAGACGAGCAACCAATCAATACTAATAAAGTGTAATCTGAATATGTGCGCCTTATAAAATAATATATCATTTCCCTATTCTATAAACTTATCAGAACCGAATATCTGCTTTGATGCTACATATCTATTCTGTAACCAAATGAAGTTCAGAAATACTAGCGGCGTTTCGGGAACAAACTATTTCCATCCTCGGGACTAGTTTTGAGAGGCTCCAGTATATATAGTTGCTTAGTCCACCTTCTTCGAAGGATGCAATATCTATTCCATCGCCAGGCAACTTCATCCCGTTGACAATTACACACAGCAACACCACATACACTAATATGAGCAACGTCTTCCTATTTAATAGTCACCGCACTAGTATTCACTTCTTGACGTAAGGGAAACACTTATAACAAAGTTCCTTTCTCCACTTTCACTAACTTCACTCGTGGATTAAAATACAATGTTGATCAGACGTTGTCCTACATCTACGCTGTTCGAATATTTGGGCCATCTCCTCTTCAGGCTGCTGAATGCACCCTGTATATGCTGGAGCCTCTCGCATTCTGTCCCTGAGTTAGGAAATGTACGCTCCACAAATACCGCAAGTCACTTCTGAATTCATTTGGAATATTAATCCAAATATATTTTCATTTACACACCCAATAAATAATTCGCTCATAGCCTATCTAAAACAATGTGCTTAACTATCATGAACTGTATGACCTTACAATGAAGTTATAAACAACGCTTAGTCCGTGCAGTACTGTCTACCTTAAAGTTTGCAAGGCAAACCAGGTTACAAGGAATGGCTGTGATATCGATCTCCCCCAAAGTTAAAAAAAAAGACAAGAGGGACAGAATATAGAGCGTTATGTATATAAGTTTCCAATCATAGTTTAGTGAAATCAATGCCAAATGTGTGAAAGTTAGCGCATATTCAAATCTGCAATTGATTTTTTAAAATATGGAGACAAAATACCTTCAATTAGGGAAAGAGGTGTCATTATTCAAAAACGAAGATTATATGTTTGTTATAATAAAAAATTTAGCTAACTGCAGTATGTGCCCCTTCAGTTGAAACCCCAATCGATTAAATCGCTAAATCTACTCTAAAGTATATGAATAACTACATTTTATGGCAAACCAGGCAATTCTGGACTAAAATTTAATGCCAATAACTCGCGGCTACATATAACAAATTATTTTCTATTCTATTTTTGACAGATTATGCTCAGATATATGATCATGTATTGTAAATAAGGGTCATTTTCTCGTATATTTGAATCTCTAGCTTGGACGATTGTTACTTCTGAAAATGTATGGGATTACAAAATCAAAGATCGAATTCAATATTAGATTGTATCATCAAGAATGCTATCCGATATACAAGTTAATATTGCACAGCAATCAGTGTTAATACAGTCATTAATGGTAACGAAATAACTGTGTGGAAGAGGAAACGAAAGATTCGTTTAATGTCGTTTTGTGATTATTCACAGTGAAATTTGGTTGATCTGGAAAGGGGTAACAATTTTTTAATTTGCCAATAACAATGAAATGGACGTGCCCCACAAGATGGGACCATAAAATTACACGTAAAGTAACATACCTTAATATGGAAATCGAATAAAAATTAGTGGATACATTGACGTAGGAAGAACACTTTTACATGTAGTGTATTGAATTCAGAATTCATTCACACATTTAGAACAACATAGATAGGTTAGACGCGCCCAGAGTTGACGTTTATATACATAATGCTCACTATTACTGTCCCGTGGGTCCTCCTCTTTTCGTAAGTGAAAATAACTGATTTGCTGCTAAATATACATAAATTGTAGAAGTAAATACCATATCATTATAATATATAATACTGTCGGCAATATATTATTGCATTCAACACACATTGATAAAGCCAATAATATATTCTCGAAACTGTAAAACATATTATTTCAATTTTGGTATTTGCTTTGGTCAGATTTTATTTTCATTTAATTTATTTTCACTAACTGCAGCCAGGCTTGGAACTGGCCCCGGCAGAGTTACCCACCCTCCACGCGGAAATCGACAGCACAGTCATCCCTCTTACTTGATTAACCTTGCGCACTACTGCTTTCGTTAGACGAGCAACCAATCAATACTAATAAAGTGTAATCTGAATATGTGCGCCTTATAAAATAATATATCATTTCCCTATTCTATAAACTTATCAGAACCGAATATCTGCTTTGATGCTACATATCTATTCTGTAACCAAATGAAGTTCAGAAATACTAGCGGCGTTTCGGGAACAAACTATTTCCATCCTCGGGACTAGTTTTGAGAGGCTCCAGTATATATAGTTGCTTAGTCCCACCTTCTTCGAAGGATGCAATATCTATTCCATCGCCAGGCAACTTCATCCCGTTGACAATTACACACAGCAACACCACATACACTAATATGAGCAACGTCTTCCTATTTAATAGTCACCGCACTAGTATTCACTTCTTGACGTAAGGAAACACTTATAACAAAGTTCCTTTCTCCACTTTCTCTAACTTCACTCGTGGATTAAAATACAATGTTGATCAGACGTTGTCCTACATCTACGCTGTTCGAATATTTGGGCCATCTCCTCTTCAGGCTGCTGAATGCACCCTGTATATGCTGGAGCCTCTCGCATTCTGTCCCTGAGTTAGGAAATGTACGCTCCACAAATACCGCAAGTCACTTCTGAATTCATTTGGAATATTAATCCAAATATATTTTCATTTACACACCCAATAAATAATTCGCTCATAGCCTATCTAAAACAATGTGCTTAACTATCATGAACTGTATGACCTTACAATGAAGTTATAAACAACGCTTAGTCCGTGCAGTACTGTCTACCTTAAAGTTTGCAAGGCAAACCAGGTTACAAGGAATGGCTGTGATATCGATCTCCCCCAAAGTTAAAAAAAAAAGACAAGAGGGACAGAATATAGAGCGTTATGTATATAAGTTTCCAATCATAGTTTAGTGAAATCAATGCCAAATGTGTGAAAGTTAGCGCATATTCAAAACTGCAATTGATTTTTTAAAATATGGAGACAAAATACCTTCAATTAGGGAAAGAGGTGTCATTATTCAAAAACGAAGATTGTATGTTTGTTATAATAAAAAATTTAGCTAACTGCAGTATGTGCCCCTTCAGTTGAAACCCCAATCGATTAAATCGCTAAATCTACTCTAAAGTATATGAATAACTACATTTTATGGCAAACCAGGCAATTCTGGACTAAAATTTAATGCCAATAACTCGCGGCTACATATAACAAATTATTTTCTATTCTATTTTTGACAGATTATGCTCAGATATATGATCATGTATTGTAAATAAGGGTCATTTTCTCGTATATTTGAATCTCTAGCTTGGACGATTGTTACTTCTGAAAATGTATGGGATTACAAAATCAAAGATCGAATTCAATATTAGATTCTATCATCAAGAATGCTATCCGATATACAAGTTAATATTGCACAGCAATCAGTGTTAATACAGTCATTAATGGTAACGAAATAACTGTGTGGAAGAGGAAACGAAAGATTCGTTTAATGTCGTTTTCTGATTATTCACAGTGAAATTTGGTTGATCTGGAAAGGGGTAACAATTTTTTAATTTGCCAATAACAATGAAATGGACGTGCCCCACAAGATGGGACCATAAAATTACACGTAAAGTAACATACCTTAATATGGAAATCGAATAAAAATTAGTGGATACATTGACGTAGGAAGAACACTTTTACATGTAGTGTATTGAATTCAGAATTCATTCACACATTTAGAACAACATAGATAGGTTAGACGCGCCCAGAGTTGACGTTTATATACATAATGCTCACTATTACTGTCCCGTGGGTCCTCCTCTTTTCGTAAGTGAAAATAACTGATTTGCTGCTAAATATACATAAATTGTAGAAGTAAATACCATATCATTATAATATATAATACTGTCGGCAATATATTATTGCATTCAACACACATTGATAAAGCCAATAATATATTCTCGAAACTGTAAAACATATTATTTCAATTTTGGTATTTGCTTTGGTCAGATTTTATTTTCATTTAATTTATTTTCACTAACTGCAGCCAGGCTTGGAACTGGCCCCGGCAGAGTTACCCACCCTCCACGCGGAAACCGACAGCACAGTCATCCCTCTTACTTGATTAACCTTGCGCACTACTGCTTTCGTTAGACGAGCAACCAATCAATACTAATAAAGTGTAATCTGTATATGTGCGCCTTATAAAATAATATATCATTTCCCTATTCTATAAACTTATCAGAACCGAATATCTGCTTTGATGCTACATATCTATTCTGTAACCAAATGAAGTTCAGAAATACTAGCGGCGTTTCGGGAACAAACTATTTCCATCCTCGGGACTAGTTTTGAGAGGCTCCAGTATATATAGTTGCTTAGTCCACCTTCTTCGAAGGATGCAGTATCTATTCCATCGCCAGGCAACTTCATCCCGTTGACAATTACACACAGCAACACCACATACACTAATATGAGCAACGTCTTCCTATTCAATAGTCACCACACTAGTATTCACTTCTTGACGTAAGGGAAACACTTATAACAAAGTTCCTTTCTCCACTTTCACTAACTTCACTCGTGGATTAAAATACAATGTTGATCAGACGTTGTCCTACATCTACGCTGTTCGAATATTTGGGCCATCTCCTTTGAGGCTGCTGAATGCACCCTGTATATGCTGGAGCCTCTCGCATTCTGTCCCTGAGTTAGGAAATGTACGCTCCACAAATACCGCAAGTCACTTCTGAATTCATTTGGAATATTAATCCAAATATATTTTCATTTACACACCCAATAAATAATTCGCTCATAGCCTATCTAAAACAATGTGCTTAACTATCATGAACTGTATGACCTTACAATGAAGTTATAAACAACGCTTAGTCCGTGCAGTACTGTCTACCTTAAAGTTTGCAAGGCAAACCAGGTTACAAGGAATGGCTGTGATATCGATCTCCCCCAAAGTTAAAAAAAAAAAGACAAGAGGGACAGAATATAGAGCGTTATGTATATAAGTTTCCAATCATAGTTTAGTGAAATCAATGCCAAATGTGTAAAAGTTAGCGCATATTCAAAACTGTAATTGATTTTTTAAAATATGGAGACAAAATACCTTCAATTAGGGAAAGAGGTTGCATTATTCAAAAACGAAGATTATATGTTTGTTATAATAAAAAATTTAGCTAACTGCAGTATGTGCCCCTTCAGTTGAAACCCCAATCGGTTAAATCGCTAAATCTACTCTAAAGTATATGAATAAATACATTTTATGGCAAACCAGGCAATTCTGGACTAAAATTTAATGCCAATAACTCGCGGCTACATATAACAAATTATTTTCTATTCTATTTTTGACAGATTATGCTCAGATATATGATCATGTATTGTAAATAAGGGTCATTTTCTCGTATATTTGAATCTCTAGCTTGGACGATTGTTACTTCTGAAAATGTATGGGATTACATAATCAAAGATCGAATTCAATATTAGATTCTATCATCAAGAATGCTATCCGATATACAAGTTAATATTGCACAGCAATCAGTGTTAATACAGTCATTAATGGTAACGAAATAACTGTCTGGAAGAGGAAACGAAAGATTCGTTTAATGTCGTTTTGTGATTATTCACAGTGAAATTTGGTTGATCTGGAAAGGGGTAACAATTTTTTAATTTGCCAATAACAATAACAATAACAATGAAATGCCAATAACAATTTATGGTAAGATGGGACCATAAAATTACACGTAAAGTAACATACCTTAATATGGAAATCGAATTAAAATTAGTGGATACATTGACGTAGGAAGAACACTTTTACATGTAGTGTATTGAATTCAGAATTGATTCACACATTTAGAACAACATAGATAGGTTAGACGCGCCCAGAGTTGACGTTTATATACATAATGCTCACTATTACTGTCCCGTGGGTCCTCCTCTTTTCGTAAGTGAAAATAACTGATTTGCTGCTAAATATACATAAATTGTAGAAGTAAATACCATATCATTATAATATATAATACTGTCGGCAATATATTATTGCATTCAACACACATTGATAAAGCCAATAATATATTCTCGAAACTGTAAAACATATTATTTCAATTTTGGTATTTGCTTTGGTCAGATTTTATTTTCATTTAATTTATTTTCACTAACTGCAGCCAGGCTTGGAACTGGCCCCGGCAGAGTTACCCACCCTCCACGCGGAAATCGACAGCACAGTCATCCCTCTTACTTGATTAACCTTGCGCACTACTGCTTTCGTTAGACGAGCAACCAATCAATACTAATAAAGTGTAATCTGAATATGTGCGCCTTATAAAATAATATATCATTTCCCTATTCTATAAACTTATCAGAACCGAATATCTGCTTTGATGCTACATATCTATTCTGTAACCAAATGAAGTTCAGAAATACTAGCGGCGTTTCGGGAACAAACTATTTCCATCCTCGGGACTAGTTTTGAGAGGCTCCAGTATATATAGTTGCTTAGTCCACCTTCTTCGAAGGATGCAATATCTATTCCATCGCCAGGCAACTTCATCCCGTTGACAATTACACACAGCAACACCACATACACTAATATGAGCAACGTCTTCCTATTTAATAGTCACCGCACTAGTATTCACTTCTTGACGTAAGGGAAACACTTATAACAAAGTTCCTTTCTCCACTTTCACTAACTTCACTCGTGGATTAAAATACAATGTTGATCAGACGTTGTCCTACATCTACGCTGTTCGAATATTTGGGCCATCTCCTCTTCAGGCTGCTGAATGCACCCTGTATATGCTGGAGCCTCTCGCATTCTGTCCCTGAGTTAGGAAATGTACGCTCCACAAATACCGCAAGTCAGTTCTGAATTCATTTGGAATATTAATCCAAATATATTTTCATTTACACACCCAATAAATAATTCGCTCATAGCCTATCTAAAACAATGTGCTTAACTATCATGAACTGTATGACCTTACAATGAAGTTATAAACAACGCTTAGTCCGTGCAGTACTGTCTACCTTAAAGTTTGCAAGGCAAACCAGGTTACAAGGAATGGCTGTGATATCGATCTCCCCCAAAGTTAAAAAAAAAAGACAAGAGGGACAGAATATAGAGCGTTATGTATATAAGTTTCCAATCATAGTTTAGTGAAATCAATGCCAAATGTGTGAAAGTTAGCGCATATTCAAATCTGCAATTGATTTTTTAAAATATGGAGACAAAATACCTTCAATTAGGGAAAGAGGTGTCATTATTCAAAAACGAAGATTATATGTTTGTTATAATAAAAAATTTAGCTAACTGCAGTATGTGCCCCTTCAGTTGAAACCCCAATCGATTAAATCGCTAAATCTACTCTAAAGTATATGAATAACTACATTTTATGGCAAACCAGGCAATTCTGGACTAAAATTTAATGCCAATAACTCGCGGCTACATATAACAAATTATTTTCTATTCTATTTTTGACAGATTATGCTCAGATATATGATCATGTATTGTAAATAAGGGTCATTTTCTCGTATATTTGAATCTCTAGCTTGGACGATTGTTACTTCTGAAAATGTATGGGATTACAAAATCAAAGATCGAATTCAATATTAGATTCTATCATCAAGAATGCTATCCGATATACAAGTTAATATTGCACAGCAATCAGTGTTAATACAGTCATTAATGGTAACGAAATAACTGTGTGGAAGAGGAAACGAAAGATTCGTTTAATGTCGTTTTCTGATTATTCACAGTGAAATTTGGTTGATCTGGAAAGGGGTAACAATTTTTTAATTTGCCAATAACAATGAAATGGACGTGCCCCACAAGATGGGACCATAAAATTACACGTAAAGTAACATACCTTAATATGGAAATCGAATAAAAATTAGTGGATACATTGACGTAGGAAGAACACTTTTACATGTAGTGTATTGAATTCAGAATTGATTCACACATTTAGAACAACATAGATAGGTTAGACGCGCCCAGAGTTGACGTTTATATACATAATGCTCACTATTACTGTCCCGTGGGTCCTCCTCTTTTCGTAAGTGAAAATAACTGATTTGCTGCTAAATATACATAAATTGTAGAAGTAAATACCATATCATTATAATATATAATACTGTCGGCAATATATTATTGCATTCAACACACATTGATAAAGCCAATAATATATTCTCGAAACTGTAAAACATATTATTTCAATTTTGGTATTTGCTTTGGTCAGATTTTATTTTCATTTAATTTATTTTCACTAACTGCAGCCAGGCTTGGAACTGGCCCCGGCAGAGTTACCCACCCTCCACGCGGAAATCGACAGCACAGTCATCCCTCTTACTTGATTAACCTTGCGCACTACTGCTTTCGTTAGACGAGCAACCAATCAATACTAATAAAGTGTAATCTGAATATGTGCGCCTTATAAAATAATATATCATTTCCCTATTCTATAAACTTATCAGAACCGAATATCTGCTTTGATGCTACATATCTATTCTGTAACCAAATGAAGTTCAGAAATACTAGCGGCGTTTCGGGAACAAACTATTTCCATCCTCGGGACTAGTTTTGAGAGGCTCCAGTATATATAGTTGCTTAGTCCCACCTTCTTCGAAGGATGCAATATCTATTCCATCGCCAGGCAACTTCATCACGTTGACAATTACACACAGCAACACCACATACACTAATATGAGCAACGTCTTCCTATTTAATAGTCACCGCACTAGTATTCACTTCTTGACGTAAGGAAACACTTATAACAAAGTTCCTTTCTCCACTTTCTCTAACTTCACTCGTGGATTAAAATACAATGTTGATCAGACGTTGTCCTACATCTACGCTGTTCGAATATTTGGGCCATCTCCTCTTCAGGCTGCTGAATGCACCCTGTATATGCTGGAGCCTCTCGCATTCTGTCCCTGAGTTAGGAAATGTACGCTCCACAAATACCGCAAGTCACTTCTGAATTCATTTGGAATATTAATCCAAATATATTTTCATTTACACACCCAATAAATAATTCGCTCATAGCCTATCTAAAACAATGTGCTTAACTATCATGAACTGTATGACCTTACAATGAAGTTATAAACAACGCTTAGTCCGTGCAGTACTGTCTACCTTAAAGTTTGCAAGGCAAACCAGGTTACAAGGAATGGCTGTGATATCGATCTCCCCCAAAGTTAAAAAAAAAAAAAAAGACAAGAGGGACAGAATATAGAGCGTTATGTATATAAGTTTCCAATCATAGTTTAGTGAAATCAATGCCAAATGTGTGAAAGTTAGCGCATATTCAAAACTGCAATTGATTTTTTAAAATATGGAGACAAAATACCTTCAATTAGGGAAAGAGGTTGCATTATTCAAAAACGAAGATTATATGTTTGTTATAATAAAAAATTTAGCTAACTGCAGTATGTGCCCCTTCAGTTGAAACCCCAATCGATTAAATCGCTAAATCTACTCTAAAGTATATGAATAACTACATTTTATGGCAAACCAGGCAATTCTGGACTAAAATTTAATGCCAATAACTCGCGGCTACATATAACAAATTATTTTCTATTCTATTTTTGACAGATTATGCTCAGATATATGATCATGTATTGTAAATAAGGGTCATTTTCTCGTATATTTGAATCTCTAGCTTGGACGATTGTTACTTCTGAAAATGTATGGGATTACAAAATCAAAGATCGAATTCAATATTAGATTCTATCATCAAGAATGCTATCCGATATACAAGTTAATATTGCACAGCAATCAGTGTTAATACAGTCATTAATGGTAACGAAATAACTGTCTGGAAGAGGAAACGAAAGATTCGTTTAATGTCGTTTTCTGATTATTCACAGTGAAATTTGGTTGATCTGGAAAGGGGTAACAATTTTTTAATTTGCCAATAACAATGAAATGGACGTGCCCCACAAGATGGGACCATAAAATTACACGTAAAGTAACATACCTTAATATGGAAATCGAATAAAAATTAGTGGATACATTGACGTAGGAAGAACACTTTTACATGTAGTGTATTGAATTCAGAATTGATTCACACATTTAGAACAACATAGATAGGTTAGACGCGCCCAGAGTTGACGTTTATATACATAATGCTCACTATTACTGTCCCGTGGGTCCTCCTCTTTTCGTAAGTGAAAATAACTGATTTGCTGCTAAATATACATAAATTGTAGAAGTAAATACCATATCATTATAATATATAATACTGTCGGCAATATATTATTGCATTCAACACACATTGATAAAGCCAATAATATATTCTCGAAACTGTAAAACATATTATTTCAATTTTGGTATTTGCTTTGGTCAGATTTTATTTTCATTTAATTTATTTTCACTAACTGCAGCCAGGCTTGGAACTGGCCCCGGCAGAGTTACCCACCCTCCACGCGGAAATCGACAGCACAGTCATCCCTCTTACTTGATTAACCTTGCGCACTACTGCTTTCGTTAGACGAGCAACCAATCAATACTAATAAAGTGTAATCTGAATATGTGCGCCTTATAAAATAATATATCATTTCCCTATTCTATAAACTTATCAGAACCGAATATCTGCTTTGATGCTACATATCTATTCTGTAACCAAATGAAGTTCAGAAATACTAGCGGCGTTTCGGGAACAAACTATTTCCATCCTCGGGACTAGTTTTGAGAGGCTCCAGTATATATAGTTGCTTAGTCTACCTTCTTCGAAGGATGCAATATCTATTCCATCGCCAGGCAGCTTCATCCCGTTGACAATTACACACAGCAACACCACATACACTAATATGAGCAACGTCTTCCTATTTAATAGTCACCACACTAGTATTCACTTCTTGACGTAAGGGAAACACTTATAACAAAGTTCCTTTCTCCACTTTCACTAACTTCATTCGTGGATTAAAATACAATGTTGATCAGACGTTGTCCTACATCTACGCTGTTCGAATATTTGGGCCATCTCCTCTTCAGGCTGCTGAATGCACCCTGTATATGCTGGAGCCTGTCGCATTCTGTCCCTGAGTTAGGAAATGTACGCTCCACAAATACCGCAAGTCACTTCTGAATTCATTTGGAATATTAATCCAAATATATTTTCATTTACACACCCAATAAATAATTCGCTCATAGCCTATCTAAAACAATGTGCTTAACTATCATGAACTGTATGACCTTACAATGAAGTTATAAACAACGCTTAGTCCGTGCAGTACTGTCTACCTTAAAGTTTGCAAGGCAAACCAGGTTACAAGGAATGGCTGTGATATCGATCTTCCCCAAAGTAAAAAAAAAAAAAAAAAAAAAAAAAGACAAGAGGGACAGAATATAGAGCGTTATGTATATAAGTTTCCAATCATAGTTTAGTGAAATCAATGCCAAATGTGTGAAAGTTAGCGCATATTCAAAACTGTAATTGATTTTTTAAAATATGGAGACAAAATACCTTCAATTAGGGAAAGAGGTGTCGTTATTCAAAAACGAAGATTATATGTTTGTTATAATAAAAAATTTAGCTAACTGCAGTATGTGCCCCTTCAGTTGAAACCCCAATCGATTAAATCGCTAAATCTACTCTAAAGTATATGAATAACTACATTTTATGGCAAACCAGGCAATTCTGGACTAAAATTTAATGCCAATAACTCGCGGCTACATATAACAAATTATTTTCTATTCTATTTTTGACAGATTATGCTCAGATATATGATCATGTATTGTAAATAAGGGTCATTTTCTCGTATATTTGAATCTCTAGCTTGGACGATTGTTACTTCTGAAAATGTATGGGATTACAAAATCAAAGATCGAATTCAATATTAGATTCTATCATCAAGAATGCTATCCGATATACAAGTTAATATTGCACAGCAATCAGTGTTAATACAGTCATTAATGGTAACGAAATAACTGTCTGGAAGAGGAAACGAAAGATTCGTTTAATGTCGTTTTCTGATTATTCACAGTGAAATTTGGTTGATCTGGAAAGGGGTAACAATTTTTTAATTTGCCAATAACAATGAAATGGACGTGCCCCACAAGATGGGACCATAAAATTACACGTAAAGTAACATACCTTAATATGGAAATCGAATAAAAATTAGTGGATACATTGACGTAGGAAGAACACTTTTACATGTAGTGTATTGAATTCAGAAGTGATTCACACATTTAGAACAACATAGATAGGTTAGACGCGCCCAGAGTTGACGTTTATATACATAATGCTCACTATTACTGTCCCGTGGGTCCTCCTCTTTTCGTAAGTGAAAATAACTGATTTGCTGCTAAATATACATAAATTGTAGAAGTAAATACCATATCATTATAATATATAATACTGTCGGCAATATATTATTGCATTCAACACACATTGATAAAGCCAATAATATATTCTCGAAACTGTAAAACATATTATTTCAATTTTGGTATTTGCTTTGGTCAGATTTTATTTTCATTTAATTTATTTTCACTAACTGCAGCCAGGCTTGGAACTGGCCCCGGCAGAGTTACCCACCCTCCACGCGGAAATCGACAGCACAGTCATCCCTCTTACTTGATTAACCTTGCGCACTACTGCTTTCGTTAGACGAGCAACCAATCAATACTAATAAAGTGTAATCTGAATATGTGCGCCTTATAAAATAATATATCATTTCCCTATTCTATAAACTTATCAGAACCGAATATCTGCTTTGATGCTACATATCTATTCTGTAACCAAATGAAGTTCAGAAATACTAGCGGCGTTTCGGGAACAAACTATTTCCATCCTCGGGACTAGTTTTGAGAGGCTCCAGTATATATAGTTGCTTAGTCCACCTTCTTCGAAGGATGCAATATCTATTCCATCGCCAGGCAACTTCATCCCGTTGACAATTACACACAGCAACACCACATACACTAATATGAGCAACGTCTTCCTATTTAATAGTCACCGCACTAGTATTCACTTCTTGACGTAAGGAAACACTTATAACAAAGTTCCTTTCTCCACTTTCACTAACTTCACTCGTGGATTAAAATACAATGTTGATCAGACGTTGTCCTACATCTACGCTGTTCGAATATTTGGGCCATCTCCTCTTCAGGCTGCTGAATGCACCCTGTATATGCTGGAGCCTCTCGCATTCTGTCCCTGAGTTAGGAAATGTACGCTCCACAAATACCGCAAGTCACTTCTGAATTCATTTGGAATATTAATCCAAATATATTTTCATTTACACACCCAATAAATAATTCGCTCATAGCCTATCTAAAACAATGTGCTTAACTATCATGAACTGTATGACCTTACAATGAAGTTATAAACAACGCTTAGTCCGTGCAGTACTGTCTACCTTAAAGTTTGCAAGGCAAACCAGGTTACAAGGAATGGCTGTGATATCGATCTCCCCCAAAGTTAAAAAAAAAAAAAAAAAGACAAGAGGGACAGAATATAGAGCGTTATGTATATAAGTTTCCAATCATAGTTTAGTGAAATCAATGCCAAATGTGTGAAAGTTAGCGCATATTCAAAACTGCAATTGATTTTTTAAAATATGGAGACAAAATACCTTCAATTAGGGAAAGAGGTTGCATTATTCAAAAACGAAGATTATATGTTTGTTATAATAAAAAATTTAGCTAACTGCAGTATGTGCCCCTTCAGTTGAAACCCCAATCGATTAAATCGCTAAATCTACTCTAAAGTATATGAATAACTACATTTTATGGCAAACCAGGCAATTCTGGACTAAAATTTAATGCCAATAACTCGCGGCTACATATAACAAATTATTTTCTATTCTATTTTTGACAGATTATGCTCAGATATATGATCATGTATTGTAAATAAGGGTCATTTTCTCGTATATTTGAATCTCTAGCTTGGACGATTGTTACTTCTGAAAATGTATGGGATTACAAAATCAAAGATCGAATTCAATATTAGATTCTATCATCAAGAATGCTATCCGATATACAAGTTAATATTGCACAGCAATCAGTGTTAATACAGTCATTAATGGTAACGAAATAACTGTCTGGAAGAGGAAACGAAAGATTCGTTTAATGTCGTTTTGTGATTATTCACAGTGAAATTTGGTTGATCTGGAAAGGATTAACAATTTTTTAATTTGCCAATAACAATGAAATGGACGTGCCCCACAAGATGGGACCATAAAATTACACGTAAAGTAACATACCTTAATATGGAAATCGAATAAAAATTAGTGGATACATTGACGTAGGAAGAACACTTTTACATGTAGTGTATTGAATTCAGAATTGATTCACACATTTAGAACAACATAGATAGGTTAGACGCGCCCAGAGTTGACGTTTATATACATAATGCTCACTATTACTGTCCCGTGGGTCCTCCTCTTTTCGTAAGTGAAAATAACTGATTTGCTGCTAAATATACATAAATTGTAGAAGTAAATACCATATCATTATAATATATAATACTGTCGGCAATATATTATTGCATTCAACACACATTGATAAAGCCAATAATATATTCTCGAAACTGTAAAACATATTATTTCAATTTTGGTATTTGCTTTGGTCAGATTTTATTTTCATTTAATTTATTTTCACTAACTGCAGCCAGGCTTGGAACTGGCCCCGGCAGAGTTACCCACCCTCCACGCGGAAATCGACAGCACAGTCATCCCTCTTACTTGATTAACCTTGCGCACTACTGCTTTCGTTAGACGAGCAACCAATCAATACTAATAAAGTGTAATCTGAATATGTGCGCCTTATAAAATAATATATCATTTCCCTATTCTATAAAATTATCAGAACAGAATATCTGCTTTGATGCTACATATCTATTCTGTAACCAAATGAAGTTCAGAAATACTAGCGGCGTTTCGGGAACAAACTATTTCCATCCTCGGGACTAGTTTTGAGAGGCTCCAGTATATATAGTTGCTTAGTCCACCTTCTTCGAAGGATGCAATATCTATTCCATCGCCAGGCAACTTCATCCCGTTGACAATTACACACAGCAACACCACATACACTAATATGAGCAACGTCTTCCTATTTAATAGTCACCGCACTAGTATTCACTTCTTGACGTAAGGAAACACTTATAACAAAGTTCCTTTCTCCACTTTCACTAACTTCACTCGTGGATTAAAATACAATGTTGATCAGACGTTGTCCTACATCTACGCTGTTCGAATATTTGGGCCATCTCCTCTTCAGGCTGCTGAATGCACCCTGTATATGCTGGAGCCTCTCGCATTCTGTCCCTGAGTTAGGAAATGTACGCTCCACAAATACCGCAAGTCACTTCTGAATTCATTTGGAATATTAATCCAAATATATTTTCATTTACACACCCAATAAATAATTCGCTCATAGCCTATCTAAAACAATGTGCTTAACTATCATGAACTGTATGACCTTACAATGAAGTTATAAACAACGCTTAGTCCGTGCAGTACTGTCTACCTTAAAGTTTGCAAGGCAAACCAGGTTACAAGGAATGGCTGTGATATCGATCTCCCCCAAAGTTAAAAAAAAAAAAAAGACAAGAGGGACAGAATATAGAGCGTTATGTATATAAGTTTCCAATCATAGTTTAGTGAAATCAATGCCAAATGTGTGAAAGTTAGCGCATATTCAAAACTGCAATTGATTTTTTAAAATATGGAGACAAAATACCTTCAATTAGGGAAAGAGGTTGCATTATTCAAAAACGAAGATTATATGTTTGTTATAATAAAAAATTTAGCTAACTGCAGTATGTGCCCCTTCAGTTGAAACCCCAATCGATTAAATCGCTAAATCTACTCTAAAGTATATGAATAACTACATTTTATGGCAAACCAGGCAATTCTGGACTAAAATTTAATGCCAATAACTCGCGGCTACATATAACAAATTATTTTCTATTCTATTTTTGACAGATTATGCTCAGATATATGATCATGTATTGTAAATAAGGGTCATTTTCTCGTATATTTGAATCTCTAGCTTGGACGATTGTTACTTCTGAAAATGTATGGGATTACAAAATCAAAGATCGAATTCAATATTAGATTCTATCATCAAGAATGCTATCCGATATACAAGTTAATATTGCACAGCAATCAGTGTTAATACAGTCATTAATGGTAACGAAATAACTGTCTGGAAGAGGAAACGAAAGATTCGTTTAATGTCGTTTTGTGATTATTCACAGTGAAATTTGGTTGATCTGGAAAGGATTAACAATTTTTTAATTTGCCAATAACAATGAAATGGACGTGCCCCACAAGATGGGACCATAAAATTACACGTAAAGTAACATACCTTAATATGGAAATCGAATAAAAATTAGTGGATACATTGACGTAGGAAGAACACTTTTACATGTAGTGTATTGAATTCAGAATTGATTCACACATTTAGAACAACATAGATAGGTTAGACGCGCCCAGAGTTGACGTTTATATACATAATGCTCACTATTACTGTCCCGTGGGTCCTCCTCTTTTCGTAAGTGAAAATAACTGATTTGCTGCTAAATATACATAAATTGTAGAAGTAAATACCATATCATTATAATATATAATACTGTCGGCAATATATTATTGCATTCAACACACATTGATAAAGCCAATAATATATTCTCGAAACTGTAAAACATATTATTTCAATTTTGGTATTTGCTTTGGTCAGATTTTATTTTCATTTAATTTATTTTCACTAACTGCAGCCAGGCTTGGAACTGGCCCCGGCAGAGTTACCCACCCTCCACGCGGAAATCGACAGCACAGTCATCCCTCTTACTTGATTAACCTTGCGCACTACTGCTTTCGTTAGACGAGCAACCAATCAATACTAATAAAGTGTAATCTGAATATGTGCGCCTTATAAAATAATATATCATTTCCCTATTCTATAAACTTATCAGAACCGAATATCTGCTTTGATGCTACATATCTATTCTGTAACCAAATGAAGTTCAGAAATACTAGCGGCGTTTCGGGAACAAACTATTTCCATCCTCGGGACTAGTTTTGAGAGGCTCCAGTATATATAGTTGCTTAGTCCACCTTCTTCGAAGGATGCAATATCTATTCCATCGCCAGGCAACTTCATCCCGTTGACAATTACACACAGCAACACCACATACACTAATATGAGCAACGTCTTCCTATTTAATAGTCACCGCACTAGTATTCACTTCTTGACGTAAGGAAACACTTATAACAAAGTTCCTTTCTCCACTTTCACTAACTTCACTCGTGGATTAAAATACAATGTTGATCAGACGTTGTCCTACATCTACGCTGTTCGAATATTTGGGCCATCTCCTCTTCAGGCTGCTGAATGCACCCTGTATATGCTGGAGCCTCTCGCATTCTGTCCCTGAGTTAGGAAATGTACGCTCCACAAATACCGCAAGTCACTTCTGAATTCATTTGGAATATTAATCCAAATATATTTTCATTTACACACCCAATAAATAATTCGCTCATAGCCTATCTAAAACAATGTGCTTAACTATCATGAACTGTATGACCTTACAATGAAGTTATAAACAACGCTTAGTCCGTGCAGTACTGTCTACCTTAAAGTTTGCAAGGCAAACCAGGTTACAAGGAATGGCTGTGATATCGATCTCCCCCAAAGTTAAAAAAAAAAAAGACAAGAGGGACAGAATATAGAGCGTTATGTATATAAGTTTCCAATCATAGTTTAGTGAAATCAATGCCAAATGTGTGAAAGTTAGCGCATATTCAAAACTGCAATTGATTTTTTAAAATATGGAGACAAAATACCTTCAATTAGGGAAAGAGGTTGCATTATTCAAAAACGAAGATTATATGTTTGTTATAATAAAAAATTTAGCTAACTGCAGTATGTGCCCCTTCAGTTGAAACCCCAATCGGTTAAATCGCTAAATCTACTCTAAAGTATATGAATAACTACATTTTATGGCAAACCAGGCAATTCTGGACTAAAATTTAATGCCAATAACTCGCGGCTACATATAACAAATTATTTTCTATTCTATTTTTGACAGATTATGCTCAGATATATGATCATGTATTGTAAATAAGGGTCATTTTCTCGTATATTTGAATCTCTAGCTTGGACGATTGTTACTTCTGAAAATGTATGGGATTACAAAATCAAAGATCGAATTCAATATTAGATTCTATCATCAAGAATGCTATCCGATATACAAGTTAATATTGCACAGCAATCAGTGTTAATACAGTCATTAATGGTAACGAAATAACTGTCTGGAAGAGGAAACGAAAGATTCGTTTAATGTCGTTTTGTGATTATTCACAGTGAAATTTGGTTGATCTGGAAAGGATTAACAATTTTTTAATTTGCCAATAACAATGAAATGGACGTGCCCCACAAGATGGGACCATAAAATTACACGTAAAGTAACATACCTTAATATGGAAATCGAATAAAAATTAGTGGATACATTGACGTAGGAAGAACACTTTTACATGTAGTGTATTGAATTCAGAATTGATTCACACATTTAGAACAACATAGATAGGTTAGACGCGCCCAGAGTTGACGTTTATATACATAATGCTCACTATTACTGTCCCGTGGGTCCTCCTCTTTTCGTAAGTGAAAATAACTGATTTGCTGCTAAATATACATAAATTGTAGAAGTAAATACCATATCATTATAATATATAATACTGTCGGCAATATATTATTGCATTCAACACACATTGATAAAGCCAATAATATATTCTCGAAACTGTAAAACATATTATTTCAATTTTGGTATTTGCTTTGGTCAGATTTTATTTTCATTTAATTTATTTTCACTAACTGCAGCCAGGCTTGGAACTGGCCCCGGCAGAGTTACCCACCCTCCACGCGGAAATCGACAGCACAGTCATCCCTCTTACTTGATTAACCTTGCGCACTACTGCTTTCGTTAGACGAGCAACCAATCAATACTAATAAAGTGTAATCTGAATATGTGCGCCTTATAAAATAATATATCATTTCCCTATTCTATAAACTTATCAGAACCGAATATCTGCTTTGATGCTACATATCTATTCTGTAACCAAATGAAGTTCAGAAATACTAGCGGCGTTTCGGGAACAAACTATTTCCATCCTCGGGACTAGTTTTGAGAGGCTCCAGTATATATAGTTGCTTAGTCCACCTTCTTCGAAGGATGCAATATTTATTCCATCGCCAGGCAACTTCATCCCGTTGACAATTACACACAGCAACACCACATACACTAATATGAGCAACGTCTTCCTATTCAATAGTCACCACACTAGTATTCACTTCTTGACGTAAGGGAAACACTTATAACAAAGTTCCTTTCTCCACTTTCACTAACTTCACTCGTGGATTAAAATACAATGTTGATCAGACGTTGTCCTACATCTACGCTGTTCGAATATTTGGGCCATCTCCTCTTCAGGCTGCTGAATGCACCCTGTATATGCTGGAGCCTCTCGCATTCTGTCCCTGAGTTAGGAAATGTACGCTCCACAAATACCGCAAGTCACTTCTGAATTCATTTGGA
Source organism: Thermobia domestica (assembly GCF_964235325.1). NCBI lineage: Eukaryota > Metazoa > Arthropoda > Insecta > Zygentoma > Lepismatidae > Thermobia > Thermobia domestica. Next base: position 111,920 of record NW_027656039.1, read on the forward strand.
ATATTAATCCAAATATATTTTCATTTACACACCCAATAAATAATTCGCTCATAGCCTATCTAAAACAATGTGCTTAACTATCATGAACTGTATGACCTTACAATGAAGTTATAAACAACGCTTAGTCCGTGCAGTACTGTCTACCTTAAAGTTTGCAAGGCAAACCAGGTTACAAGGAATGGCTGTGATATCGATCTCCCCCAAAGTTAAAAAAAAAAAAAAAAAAAGACAAGAGGGACAGAATATAGAGCGTTATGTATATAAGTTTCCAATCATAGTTTAGTGAAATCAATGCCAAATGTGTGAAAGTTAGCGCATATTCAAAACTGCAATTGATTTTTTAAAATATGGAGACAAAATACCTTCAATTAGGGAAAGAGGTTGCATTATTCAAAAACGAAGATTATATGTTTGTTATAATAAAAAATTTAGCTAACTGCAGTATGTGCCCCTTCAGTTGAAACCCCAATCGATTAAATCGCTAAATCTACTCTAAAGTATATGAATAACTACATTTTATGGCAAACCAGGCAATTCTGGACTAAAATTTAATGCCAATAACTCGCGGCTACATATAACAAATTATTTTCTATTCTATTTTTGACAGATTATGCTCAGATATATGATCATGTATTGTAAATAAGGGTCATTTTCTCGTATATTTGAATCTCTAGCTTGGACGATTGTTACTTCTGAAAATGTATGGGATTACAAAATCAAAGATCGAATTCAATATTAGATTCTATCATCAAGAATGCTATCCGATATACAAGTTAATATTGCACAGCAATCAGTGTTAATACAGTCATTAATGGTAACGAAATAACTGTCTGGAAGAGGAAACGAAAGATTCGTTTAATGTCGTTTTGTGATTATTCACAGTGAAATTTGGTTGATCTGGAAAGGATTAACAATTTTTTAATTTGCCAATAACAATGAAATGGACGTGCCCCACAAGATGGGACCATAAAATTACACGTAAAGTAACATACCTTAATATGGAAATCGAATAAAAATTAGTGGATACATTGACGTAGGAAGAACACTTTTACATGTAGTGTATTGAATTCAGAATTGATTCACACATTTAGAACAACATAGATAGGTTAGACGCGCCCAGAGTTGACGTTTATATACATAATGCTCACTATTACTGTCCCGTGGGTCCTCCTCTTTTCGTAAGTGAAAATAACTGATTTGCTGCTAAATATACATAAATTGTAGAAGTAAATACCATATCATTATAATATATAATACTGTCGGCAATATATTATTGCATTCAACACACATTGATAAAGCCAATAATATATTCTCGAAACTGTAAAACATATTATTTCAATTTTGGTATTTGCTTTGGTCAGATTTTATTTTCATTTAATTTATTTTCACTAACTGCAGCCAGGCTTGGAACTGGCCCCGGCAGAGTTACCCACCCTCCACGCGGAAATCGACAGCACAGTCATCCCTCTTACTTGATTAACCTTGCGCACTACTGCTTTCGTTAGACGAGCAACCAATCAATACTAATAAAGTGTAATCTGAATATGTGCGCCTTATAAAATAATATATCATTTCCCTATTCTATAAACTTATCAGAACCGAATATCTGCTTTGATGCTACATATCTATTCTGTAACCAAATGAAGTTCAGAAATACTAGCGGCGTTTCGGGAACAAACTATTTCCATCCTCGGGACTAGTTTTGAGAGGCTCCAGTATATATAGTTGCTTAGTCCACCTTCTTCGAAGGATGCAATATCTATTCCATCGCCAGGCAACTTCATCCCGTTGACAATTACACACAGCAACACCACATACACTAATATGAGCAACGTCTTCCTATTCAATAGTCACCACACTAGTATTCACTTCTTGACGTAAGGGAAACACTTATAACAAAGTTCCTTTCTCCACTTTCACTAACTTCACTCGTGGATTAAAATACAATGTTGATCAGACGTTGTCCTACATCTACGCTGTTCGAATATTTGGGCCATCTCCTCTTCAGGCTGCTGAATGCACCCTGTATATGCTGGAGCCTCTCGCATTCTGTCCCTGAGTTAGGAAATGTACGCTCCACAAATACCGCAAGTCACTTCTGAATTCATTTGGAATATTAATCCAAATATATTTTCATTTACACACCCAATAAATAATTCGCTCATAGCCTATCTAAAACAATGTGCTTAACTATCATGAACTGTATGACCTTACAATGAAGTTATAAACAACGCTTAGTCCGTGCAGTACTGTCTACCTTAAAGTTTGCAAGGCAAACCAGGTTACAAGGAATGGCTGTGATATCGATCTCCCCCAAAGTTAAAAAAAAAAAAAAAAAAAAAAGACAAGAGGGACAGAATATAGAGCGTTATGTATATAAGTTTCTAATCATAGTTTAGTGAAATCAATGCCAAATGTGTAAAAGTTAGCGCATATTCAAAACTGTAAATGATTTTTTAAAATATGGAGACAAAATACCTTCAATTAGGGAATGAGGTTGCATTATTCAAAAACGAAGATTATATGTTTGTTATAATAAAAAATTTAGCTAACTGCAGTATGTGCCCCTTCAGTTGAAACCCCAATCGGTTAAATCGCTAAATCTACTCTAAAGTATATGAATAACTACATTTTATGGCAAACCAGGCAATTCTGGACTAAAATTTAATGCCAATAACTCGCGGCTACATATAACAAATTATTTTCTATTCTATTTTTGACAGATTATGCTCAGATATATGATCATGTATTGTAAATAAGGGTCATTTTCTCGTATATTTGAATCTCTAGCTTGGACGATTGTTACTTCTGAAAATGTATGGGATTACAAAATCAAAGATCGAATTCAATATTAGATTCTATCATCAAGAATGCTATCCGATATACAAGTTAATATTGCACAGCAATCAGTGTTAATACAGTCATTAATGGTAACGAAATAACTGTGTGGAAGAGGAAACGAAAGATTCGTTTAATGTCGTTTTCTGATTATTCACAGTGAAATTTGGTTGATCTGGAAAGGGGTAACAATTTTTTAATTTGCCAATAACAATGAAATGGACGTGCCCCACAAGATGGGACCATAAAATTACACGTAAAGTAACATACCTTAATATGGAAATCGAATAAAAATTAGTGGATACATTGACGTAGGAAGAACACTTTTACATGTAGTGTATTGAATTCAGAATTGATTCACACATTTAGAACAACATAGATAGGTTAGACGCGCCCAGAGTTGACGTTTATATACATAATGCTCACTATTACTGTCCCGTGGGTCCTCCTCTTTTCGTAAGTGAAAATAACTGATTTGCTGCTAAATATACATAAATTGTAGAAGTAAATACCATATCATTATAATATATAATACTGTCGGCAATATATTATTGCATTCAACACACATTGATAAAGCCAATAATATATTCTCGAAACTGTAAAACATATTATTTCAATTTTGGTATTTGCTTTGGTCAGATTTTATTTTCATTTAATTTATTTTCACTAACTGCAGCCAGGCTTGGAACTGGCCCCGGCAGAGTTACCCACCCTCCACGCGGAAATCGACAGCACAGTCATCCCTCTTACTTGATTAACCTTGCGCACTACTGCTTTCGTTAGACGAGCAACCAATCAATACTAATAAAGTGTAATCTGAATATGTGCGCCTTATAAAATAATATATCATTTCCCTATTCTATAAACTTATCAGAACCGAATATCTGCTTTGATGCTACATATCTATTCTGTAACCAAATGAAGTTCAGAAATACTAGCGGCGTTTCGGGAACAAACTATTTCCATCCTCGGGACTAGTTTTGAGAGGCTCTAGTATATATAGTTGCTTAGTCCACCTTCTTCGAAGGATGCAATATCTATTCCATCGCCAGGCAACTTCATCCCGTTGACAATTACACACAGCAACACCACATACACTAATATGAGCAACGTCTTCCTATTCAATAGTCACCACACTAGTATTCACTTCTTGACGTAAGGGAAACACTTATAACAAAGTTCCTTTCTCCACTTTCACTAACTTCACTCGTGGATTAAAATACAATGTTGATCAGACGTTGTCCTACATCTACGCTGTTCGAATATTTGGGCCATCTCCTCTTCAGGCTGCTGAATGCACCCTGTATATGCTGGAGCCTCTCGCATTCTGTCCCTGAGTTAGGAAATGTACGCTCCACAAATACCGCAAGTCACTTCTGAATTCATTTGGAATATTAATCCAAATATATTTTCATTTACACACCCAATAAATAATTCGCTCATAGCCTATCTAAAACAATGTGCTTAACTATCATGAACTGTATGACCTTACAATGAAGTTATAAACAACGCTTAGTCCGTGCAGTACTGTCTACCTTAAAGTTTGCAAGGCAAACCAGGTTACAAGGAATGGCTGTGATATCGATCTCCCCCAAAGTTAAAAAAAAAAAAAAAAAAAAAGACAAGAGGGACAGAATATAGAGCGTTATGTATATAAGTTTCCAATCATAGTTTAGTGAAATCAATGCCAAATGTGTGAAAGTTAGCGCATATTCAAAACTGTAATTGATTTTTTAAAATATGGAGACAAAATACCTTCAATTAGGGAAAGAGGTTGCATTATTCAAAAACGAAGATTATATGTTTGTTATAATAAAAAATTTAGCTAACTGCAGTATGTGCCCCTTCAGTTGAAACCCCAATCGGTTAAATCGCTAAATCTACTCTAAAGTATATGAATAACTACATTTTATGGCAAACCAGGCAATTCTGGACTAAAATTTAATGCCAATAACTCGCGGCTACATATAACAAATTATTTTCTATTCTATTTTTGACAGATTATGCTCAGATATATGATCATGTATTGTAAATAAGGGTCATTTTCTCGTATATTTGAATCTCTAGCTTGGACGATTGTTACTTCTGAAAATGTATGGGATTACAAAATCAAAGATCGAATTCAATATTAGATTCTATCATCAAGAATGCTATCCGATATACAAGTTAATATTGCACAGCAATCAGTGTTAATACAGTCATTAATGGTAACGAAATAACTGTCTGGAAGAGGAAACGAAAGATTCGTTTAATGTCGTTTTGTGATTATTCACAGTGAAATTTGGTTGATCTGGAAAGGGGTAACAATTTTTTAATTTGCCAATAACAATGAAATGGACGTGCCCCACAAGATGGGACCATAAAATTACACGTAAAGTAACATACCTTAATATGGAAATCGAATAAAAATTAGTGGATACATTGACGTAGGAAGAACACTTTTACATGTAGTGTATTGAATTCAGAATTGATTCACACATTTAGAACAACATAGATAGGTTAGACGCGCCCAGAGTTGACGTTTATATACATAATGCTCACTATTACTGTCCCGTGGGTCCTCCTCTTTTCGTAAGTGAAAATAACTGATTTGCTGCTAAATATACATAAATTGTAGAAGTAAATACCATATCATTATAATATATAATACTGTCGGCAATATATTATTGCATTCAACACACATTGATAAAGCCAATAATATATTCTCGAAACTGTAAAACATATTATTTCAATTTTGGTATTTGCTTTGGTCAGATTTTATTTTCATTTAATTTATTTTCACTAACTGCAGCCAGGCTTGGAACTGGCCCCGGCAGAGTTACCCACCCTCCACGCGGAAATCGACAGCACAGTCATCCCTCTTACTTGATTAACCTTGCGCACTACTGCTTTCGTTAGACGAGCAACCAATCAATACTAATAAAGTGTAATCTGAATATGTGCGCCTTATAAAATAATATATCATTTCCCTATTCTATAAACTTATCAGAACAGAATATCTGCTTTGATGCTACATATCTATTCTGTAACCAAATGAAGTTCAGAAATACTAGCGGCGTTTCGGGAACAAACTATTTCCATCCTCGGGACTAGTTTTGAGAGGCTCCAGTATATATAGTTGCTTAGTCCACCTTCTTCGAAGGATGCAATATCTATTCCATCGCCAGGCAACTTCATCCCGTTGACAATTACACACAGCAACACCACATACACTAATATGAGCAACGTCTTCCTATTCAATAGTCACCACACTAGTATTCACTTCTTGACGTAAGGGAAACACTTATAACAAAGTTCCTTTCTCCACTTTCACTAACTTCACTCGTGGATTAAAATACAATGTTGATCAGACGTTGTCCTACATCTACGCTGTTCGAATATTTGGGCCATCTCCTCTTCAGGCTGCTGAATGCACCCTGTATATGCTGGAGCCTCTCGCATTCTGTCCCTGAGTTAGGAAATGTACGCTCCACAAATACCGCAAGTCACTTCTGAATTCATTTGGGATATTAATCCAAATATATTTTCATTTACACACCCAATAAATAATTCGCTCATAGCCTATCTAAAACAATGTGCTTAACTATCATGAACTGTATGACCTTACAATGAAGTTATAAACAACGCTTAGTCCGTGCAGTACTGTCTACCTTAAAGTTTGCAAGGCAAACCAGGTTACAAGGAATGGCTGTGATATCGATCTCCCCCAAAGTTAAAAAAAAAAAAAAGACAAGAGGGACAGAATATAGAGCGTTATGTATATAAGTTTCCAATCATAGTTTAGTGAAATCAATGCCAAATGTGTGAAAGTTAGCGCATATTCAAAACTGTAATTGATTTTTTAAAATATGGAGACAAAATACCTTCAATTAGGGAAAGAGGTTGCATTATTCAAAAACGAAGATTATATGTTTGTTATAATAAAAAATTTAGCTAACTGCAGTATGTGCCCCTTCAGTTGAAACCCCAATCGGTTAAATCGCTAAATCTACTCTAAAGTATATGAATAACTACATTTTATGGCAAACCAGGCAATTCTGGACTAAAATTTAATGCCAATAACTCGCGGCTACATATAACAAATTATTTTCTATTCTATTTTTGACAGATTATGCTCAGATATATGATCATGTATTGTAAATAAGGGTCATTTTCTCGTATATTTGAATCTCCCCCAGTAGCACGCCGACGTGGGACCCATATTTGTGCGACATCGGCCAATGTCGTCGTCGTGGATCTAAACTGGCCCACAATAACCCACCAAGTTCCCATATGGGTCCCACATGGGAACTTGGTGGGCTTGCCGAGGTTGATTTACTGATATGGGTCCCACGTGGGAATTTGGTGGGCTTGCCGATGTTGATTTACCGATATAGGTCCCACGTGGGATATAAGTAGACTTGCCCACCAAAAAGAAAAAAGCATGGAAACATTTCCTTTTTACAATGAATAAATTTGAAACACATGAAATTAACATTTTGATGGTTCTGTGGCAATTATTTGAAAAAGTAATTTTTCGATTCGGCCTCGATCTATGTCGAATCGATGTCGATCGGAGTACGCAGATTGTTTGTCAACTGTTCACAGTTTTAAAACCATAACACCGTATGGCGCCACAAGCGGTGCGAAGCGAGGGAAAAGCAGGAATGACTGTTGTTTGTTGTGGTTTTACCATCAATTCGTATTTATTATTGAAGGTGAGTATTAAAATTATTTTTCTTCCATTAATAGAATGCATATTTTATCTTTGATTTGCATGAACGATGTCGACTATAGATTAAGAGATCCACATAAACTGTTCCAAATAAATTTTGGTTAGTTTATAGTCCGCGCTCGATGCAACAAATCTGGTACTGGTTTTGTTGTTACAGGTGCAAACATGTGTAGATATCACTATACTTAGTCGTGAATAATTTTGATTTATAGTCTTCAGGCATAGGAGGCTCAGGCCGAGACGGCCAAATATTGGAACAAGTTTATTTACTACTTAAAAATGCGTTAAAAAGTACTTTAAATTGAGAGATTATGACAAATGGAGGTACTATCGAGTTATTCACTACCGAATTGGCACATTTTCGCATAGTTTCAGGTTAGGTTAAGATCAGCAAGATTTTACTTTGTATAAAACAGTGGTAGATGCACACGCATCACAACTGATTTGTGTTAAGTACAAGGGACACAGTGTTGATAAATATAACTTGTAACTCAATTTTAAGTAAGTTAATTTACTATTTTGCTCCTTGTACTTAATAAACTTTAGGTGAGCGCATACTTTCGCTGTTCTGCGCAACGTAAGATCTTGAACCCAGCTGTTGGTCTAGGGGAAGAGCATCCGCCTGTCACGCAGCACTTGGGTAGTTCGAACGTGGGTTGGAATCCTGCGCAGGCCTGCCTGAGGCTTTCCTCCCTCCCACAATGCGAAGTACGTTCTCTTGAAAGGCCAGGGCCACTTCCTGTCCAAATCCTAGTTTTACCTGAAGGATCGATCCCTTTTTGTCCTTCCCATGAGTAAATAAATAATCAAAATAAGGTCTTGCCGATTAGGTCATATTAGGTTAGTTTATGTCTGCCACTACGTTGGTTTGCCTGTAACCGCCATTTGAAAACTAGAATTGGCCATGAAAATACAGATTCACACGTAGGTTACTTAGCCTATGATTGTCACTCAGAAACTAGATTTGCCTAAAAACTAGCTAGGTTGGTTAGATCTCTTCTGAAATAACTTACAGGATGATGTGCCAACCATGAAACAAGTTAAGGAAACAGTACAGTGAAGTTCTGGGTAGTGACGTGTAAAACTTGGAAAAGTCATTGAATTTGATCTTGGCAAATAAGTGAGAAAACTGTTTGAATAGTGGACCATGGTAATTCAGTGTGAGTGGATTCAAGTTAACGTTTTGAACGAGTTGTTGAGCTTCCAAGGACGGGACCTACAGTTTTACGTGGGATACAAATTACCTTTATCCCCACAGGAATCTAACCCGGAATCATGGATTATAAGGTAGCAAGTGTTACCACTTATCTACGGGGAACAACCCCTGGGATCAAGCCCAGAACCTCCTGAATGCTACCCACGCTCTACCATTGAGCTACGGTGCTTCAGTGGTTACCGCAAACCTTTTATACATCATGTACAAGTAGCAAACATATTCCAGATATTGTATGAGAGAAACAGTAGGCCGTATAAATACATTGTTAAGGTCGAAACACAGTTAATATAGTGTATAAGGGTTAGATACTAGAGATGCTATATTTTTTATGCGAATAAAAAGCGGGGCAAGTCTGGTCATAACAATTTTAGACGTTCGATGTCGTTGAATTAAAATTTACTTCATTGCCTAAGAAGGGAAGATAAGGAGTAGAGTGGATATATCACATGGATAAAAACGGAGCCTAATGACAAAAATGGTCCAAAATAAGGAAAATAGGAAATGTACTCACGAATAGACAATCAGATTATCTTAAATAATAAGCATCCTCGACGTTATGATTGGAAAATGCACATAGATGAAACAGTAGAGAAGAAAAACAAACGTGACTTTTTTTTTTTTTTTTTTTTTTTTTTTACTGTTTCACATATGTGCATTTTCCGTCCACAACGCTGCGGATGTTTAAGCGAAAGCTACGAAGATAATATGATTGTGTCTATTCCAGGGTTGGCTGGTTTAAACCAAGGTTTAAACTAGCTGTTTTTTTTCTTTTTCAAAAAAACCAACTGGTTTAAACCAAAAAACGAAAAATGTTCGTAAAAGTGTAAGTGTTTGTAAAATCTTGATAAACACACATTTGTGGGTTATTACGTTTCACTCCCGTATATTATTCGTATTATATTCAGACCTAAATTCCCCACTCATTACTCAAAAAGATTATACTACAAAAGCAACTTTTTTAAAGTAAGTTTATGTATGTTTGTTTTGTGATTTTTTTGTAGTTGTTGTTATTGTTATGTAATTGCAATCAAAGAAAAATTCTAAATATTGTTTCGTTTCAATGTTTACTATTGATAAAATACATCGAAATGCCGTACTTTGTGTGTGTGTGTGGGAGGGGGGTCATACAGACCTCACGAGAGGCATTTAGTGAAATGAGAAGTATCTTTGATATCTATTTATGTATAAATGAGTCTGAGCCAAAGTGGACTCAAATAATTCGTATCTTTAATCACTTTTCTTACTGATATGCAAATTAAGTCGTTGTATTTCTTTAATTTCGACCAATAAAAGTCGTTGTTAACTAACTTGAACTAAATTACTGTACTCCGTACTACTTTGAAATTGTCCATATGTAATTCTGTATAATGGTTTCACTTGTGCAACTGTTTATCTTTTTGTTCTTCTGAAATGACTCTTGACAGTTATATTAAGAAGCATGTAAAGATCAGTACAACGTATTTTTATCAGGATTCCTTCGTGAGTGCGTCGGCAGACGTATTGCATTTGTGGCCAATTAGTCCTGGTTCCGAGTTCAAATGGAGGACAATTTCTCTCGGATGTAACTCGAGAAGCGGTTTTTATTCCGCTTTAAGCTTATGTGACCCCTTCCAGTATAACCCGGTTGTTGCATAATAACATCAAGGCGAAACAAACTTATTTCTGTCCATATATGATATGAATATATGGAGCAAATTATTTAAACCAAAAAACCTGGTTTAAATAAAAAAAACTGGTTTAAACAAAAAAAACAGTTTTTTTCAATAAAAACCATGGTTTTTGCCAACCCTGATCTATTCGTGAGTTCACTTCCAGGAATACCGCAAATTAGCTTTGAAAAAACCGTATAGCGGAGGAGGCGTTTAGCGGTTGTGGGTGAAGAATATAGAGCAGTGAGTTACAGTGGATTCATGATTGGTATCTCTGTTGATAAGGACAGTTTTGTTCAAGTCACTACAGGGAAAATAGGCAAAGTTACTAATATTATTGAGACAAATAGTTCGAATGATCACCCATCCATTTGGTTGATATATTTGGATGTTCCGATAGAAGGTGACTATTATTCCTTCCCATGCAGTTCGCAGTTGGTATTTGTTTATGTGTGGCAAACTGTCGAATAAGATATCCCGTGCTTCCCTTACCTCTGTGACATCAAAATGTATTGTGTGTTTGGAAGAGAAATACGCTGCAGTGTTTTCTCATTCAGGTTTTTTTTTTTTAAGAGCATATCTGTGGACAGAATCAACATGAGCTCAGGAAGAAAAAAGTTTTGCGTAGCAGCTTTCACTGACGAGGACGGAGCATTAGAAGTTATACCTAGTAAATGGCTTAAAAACGAAAATGAATGCCTTTGGCCTAAGACATCATCCGTTACGCGTATTCAAAATTTTATCAGGGACTGTAAGGAGCCATCTGCTGATTGGACAGTTGTGAACATAAAAATCTATGGACAATCCAGTGAGTACTATTTGTATTTTCTTTTTATCTGTCTCGTTGTGTTTTTGAGTATTTATACCTCAATTTTGAGTCAAAATGTAATATTATTTCACTATTTTCTGCATTGAATAGCAAGATCTATCATACGGAGCAGCCGTGATTCAGTTGGTAGCGCGTTATCTTAGTATTTGGTAGGTCGCAGATTTCAGCCCGGTGGCTGGCCATCCTGACTAGACACCATGTCCGCATTCTGGAAAATCAGGAAAACAAGAAATAAACATAAATGCCAGGGAAATTGCAAGAGGTTGTTTCGGATTACGTTTGTTCCTGTTTTATTCGTTTATAACGGTTACTAACGGTGAACTCACCTGTTCGACGCTCCAGCGTTACAGGTCGAAATTTGTGAGGATATTTTCGTCAAAACAAGGAAAAGTTTAAAGGTTTAATTCCATTGTAATTTGTATACTTGTGACTACAGTTCGAGAAGCTTAGTTGGTAAATAAAACTCATAAAGTAAGCTTGTTCAAATTCATAGCTTCCTGTCACCAGTTGTTTCGTGACAAATATGCTTAAAAAATGTCTTCTATTTTAATACATTGCTGGAATACAGTCTTATTGAAGAAAAAAGAAAAAATGGTGTCCTCTACATTACAAGTTGGTATGAGTTGATATATATTTGTATGACCTAAAATGAACTTTTTATGTTAGGACCTTATATACTAAATTAGCTTTTAGAATCCATGACGTTTCTTATAGGATTCCCAAAGTGCTTTTGAAATAACGTTAAATAAAGTAAATAGTATATGGAAGAAAATAAAGAAGTCAGGGAAAAGTAGCAACTCCAGTCAGAGAAATAAGAAGGATTTTTTCTTTGTGTGTGTGTGTGTGTGTGTTTGTGTTTGTGTTAACTATGCTAGAGTTTTTTCCGGGATCTTATACTCAGTCAAATCAGGCAAATGCTGAATATAGTACCTTAAAGACAAGGCCTGGATAACTCTCTCCAAATCCAGCCTTGCACTATCTTATCGTGAGCAGGAAATGTCAAAGGTACGTTAAATAAAGTTAAAAAATAAATAAATAAAATAAAAATGCTAGTATTCTTAGGCCTTCTATTCTTAGTTCTGTTACAGGCTTTCTTACTCTCGAATTTCAGTCGTGAATAACTTTACATAAACAAGAGTATTTAGTTCGTAAACAGATTTGTTTTATTTGGGATATTCTAATATTTAATGTTTTACAGTTAGCAAAGAAATCACAACTGAGGGTAGATCCATAACCATGTTGCTTTCTTATCGTGTATGGTTTTCATGCCAAGAATAATTTCGCAGCTACTTTCCCTTATCAGTAACTGTAGAATATATGTATTTTTTAACATTTCAGATTCATTTCAAAAAGCTGCAGCAAAGGCTGACAAAGCTTTACTGACTTCAAACGTTAGTAGTGATTCTTCTGACGAAGAAATTTATTCAAGAAGATGTCGCAGAAAGCCACAAAGATATTTGTCTGAAGAGGACAGTGATGACTCATATCCAGGAACTAAGAAAAGACCATATGAAACTTTTAACGAATGTAGTGTTCCAAGTCCCCCAGCACCTATTCGGAAAGGTAATTATATTTTATATTCATGCTAAATATATTTTATATTCATAATTTCGTTCAAGAACACTGCTTGTCTCCTCATATATATATCTCTCTTGATAGTAATTTCAACGCAAATTAAAAGTTTAGCTCGTAGCTGATTTGTTTCATAGGACTATGTATTGAATCGCGTTTTAAATATATATTTTTTTAAATGTGTGAAAGTTAAAATTATCAAGATTTCGTGGGCGATTCTTTATTGCCAGAGAGTTGACCTTCTTTCGCAGTGTTTGTTTCAGAAAAAAATGTTCCGGGGGTTACTCTTAGTATTCGAAGGGACTGAAACCATATATTTCCCTCTGCTGGTTCTATTCCAGTACGTTTTAACCATTTCGTCCGGGGGGGGGGGCAAAAAAAACAGGCCTGAAAGAAACACTGTTCTTTCGTATTACTATGCCAGTGCAGACGTTACTTAAATGTGAAACTATATACTATTTTGGAGAAAGTTTATTGCTACTTCGTCTGAAAAACATTCAAAAGTAAGGCTGGCTGAAATAGTAGACAGATAGAAGTAACCTACAATGTTTTATGAACCTCTTGAAAACAATTTATTCGTTAGATGTGCAGAGTAGTTGTTGTAATGTGTACAACAAGCTTGGAGTGAGAAGCCCTAACAACTAAAAATAAGATGTCTAGTTTGTTTATTTTTATAAACAAGTTTTTCAATTTGGCGTCCAAAATTGGCTACTTGCTATATTCAAGCAAGTCTTACGTAACAAATCATTCAGACTCAGATCTAGTCTCAAGTAATTTATTTCTATGAAAAGGCTTGCTAGTTGTTTTTGTTCTTTTTTTTTTTTTTTTAACGAGGTTGTTAATACTTTCCCCTTTTATCGGATAAATGCTATCTTCTCATGATGGTTAACTACAGAAAAACCGGGCTCGTAATGCAAACTGTGTCGTTAAATTGGTTCTATTATGAGTATACATCAATAAATAAATAAATAAATGAAAAATAACGTACACATTAAATATTCATTTAATTATGATAGGGAGTCTATTTAGGACAAGATCAAACAAGCAGATAAACAGCGTTAGTATCTTTTAACGTTGTGAGTTAATGTAATCAATGTACGATTTCTGCGATTTCCGGAGAGGGGGATAAATTCGTCAATAGCTCAAAAAAGTGGGTTTTATTTCCACCATATCCAAGGTTGAGAGGTATTTCGAGAAACAGAGAGGAGGAAGTTCCAGCCATCCCCCTACAGATAGAATACTGGATGTAATCATTGTAACATTTTAAACATGCTTTTAAAACCATAAGTTGTCACCTGCTTATTGTATACCTAACAGTCTAGTAAAAACTGGATGTTTGTATAATTTCATTACTTGCTTTCAGAGTCGCTTGGAGTATCTATAGGAGGAACTGCGGAGGTAAACGTATCATCTATGGTGCACAATTCAAACGGAGGTTGCTCGTCTGCATCACATCGTAAAAGTCCAAACGGACCTTCACCATCCCACTCCCAAATCCAAACTCCATGCAGAATGTCAGCGTCGTCAGTTGCCACTACTTCATGTGCAGATACAGACAGTACCTTCACATCAGCTCGTTTAGGAATTGGCAGTAGTAAGTATCCAAAGATTAAACTGTATTGCTAAGCTTAGTTACGTGTGTCGTCATTATTAAATAACCAAACAAAATGAAGACTATATTGCTTCTTTAGAGACATTTTGAACCCTGCTAGCTCGAGAGTGTGGTAGCACGTAGTCAATGCATCGATATTCTCCGACCACTTAGTGTGGCCGCCTTGACCTAGTAGTCTCCGAGATTATCACCAATTTTTGTTAATGAAAAACGAAATTATGGTAAAACTTATGCTTGGAAATTGAAATTGTTATGTTCCAAGCCGTGCGAAGGAAGGGGGGGGGGGAGTCCGGACCCTTCTCTTCCTCAAAAATAGATTTTTGTGTAACTAATATAAATTTCGTACTAATTACATTTTAAAACATATATATCATAATAAGATTTACTTTTTACAGTGAAACCTTTAGTGTTTAAGATCTCCTCCGAAAGTATTTCTAGATCCGGCGTTCCTTTCGTAATGGAAGTACTTCTTGGCTTTAAAATTCAGAACATATAATCTGTAATTCTAGTTTTATCACATTTTGTTTTGCAGCGCATCCTGTTGGAATGGTTGCTTTGGAACTATTCTGTTCCATATTAGAGGAGGCTTGTGGGCAAGCGTATGTTAGGAGCGATTAAACTCCCAACCTTTTGAATGCTAAACCGACGGGCTGACGATATAAAGTTTGTACTATGAAACAGAAAAATTTATATTTTTGTACAAAACAGCGTCTTGTTAGTCATTTGTTTTTTCTTACTGCCTGTGCGCAGGTAGCAGACAAAATTGTCAAGTCGACACCGATACGCCCCAGTGTTGCCAGAGTTACTGATTTTGCAGGAGATCTCCTGCTTTTTCTACGTTCTACTGATCTACTGCGAAAGAAAATTAAAAGTGAACAATCTCCTGCTTTTTCCTTATTTCGAGAAGTTAAAGAAATATATTATTATTAATATAGAATTTTCATTTTTTTCCTTATATGAAAGGAGGAAATTTTTCTGTATGCATCCACAAAGCTCTGTACAGCATATAGTTATTGGGCTTTGCTCATCTTCTATATGCATGATGGTAGGCGTTCTTTAATTCTTACTGTAAGATTTACGAGTACGTGCTGTTTAGATTGGTACTTGGGTTGGAAGTGTTTGAACGTCGTTACTCCAATTCCAAAAAATATCTATAGCGTCCCCCCATTTCCTAAAAAAATTATAATAGGCAAAGATAGGCACAAGGGATGGTGCGTCACCCTACCTTTTCAGAACCACTTTTACCCCTGGTTGGAAAAGTAGCTTAGATCACCTCTCCACGATCGTCAGCGAAACACCGTTTTATGTTACGTTTACGTGTGACTGTATCATATAGCTATACTATAGTTAGGTGTATGATAAGACATTTTCCCACCCCACTTTGTTCTTACACTACGTCTTACTTCACACACGTTTGTATCAAACATTATTAATATATCTAAAGGGGGCATGAGGGTCTTTCTATCTCCAAAAGATTACCTTATCATTGGAAAACATTTTGAAGTAATTACAATTCATATTTATGTTTTGCATGTATTGTTTTATTTTGAAATGGAAGTAATAATGAATTCTGGACTGCTTGTTTTGACCACTGTCCCCTTAATAATGACAAAATTTTTCTCTCCCTGGATTTGAACTCAAATGCCGCCGCTTTATTTGTCTACTGCTTTCTCCTGTTTTTTATCTTCGAGTCTTCTGCTTTATCAACTGATCGGTCTGGCAACACTGATACGCCCTCTCGTGGCGCTCCTGGTTTCTTCGCTTGCTTACCAACACACACTCAAGTTTTTATTGTTGCTCTGGCTGAGATTCGAAGGAACCCAAATTAGGCAAATTCCGTTCAGGTGTCTTAATTGTCACACCACAGAGACGCGATCAACGTTCTTTGAATGTTAAGCATTCCTCGCACCCCATTTGAAACCGTTACTCTGCTAGTATCGATATTTAGACATTGTTCCATATACGGAGGCTCTGCAGAGAAACATTGGAGCATATCATTCTTATACTACATTAAGTTGAAAGTTGAAATATCAAATGTAACTGCATTCTCTCGCAACAGGAGTTTTTGCAGTAACCTTTTTCAGCAGAACTTCCGTATACGGTAGAATGCCTAGATATTGACACGAGCAGGCTATTTTATTCCATTAAGACACTTGAAATGCTCTACAGACATATAAAATTGACCCAAATGTGGTGTAATGATTAGGAAAGCCCTCAAATAGCAATTAGTAGTTTTCTTGCAATAGACTTAAAAAAAATAAAATAAAAATAAAACTGTTTATGCATTGATTATGAAGCTTTTATCAATATGTGATTTAAAATTCATCCCGTATGTTGCTGTGGGTATCGACTTCAGGGTCAATATGAGCTATGTGCCGGTCAGAACCTAGATGACTTTTGTTAATGGTAGTTGCGGCACACACTATCTTAATGTAGAATAAAAAATATTTCAAACAATGTGTACCATTGCCTCCTTGGTCTTGTATTAATTTACTTTTTTTTTCTTTCTTTTGATATTTCAGCCGTTGAAAAAATATTCCAGTTACTGCAGAGAATCCAGCTAGATATGAAACATCTCAAATGTAAAGTTGATAAAATGGAAGCCAAAATACATGAGCTGCACCAAGTTCCCTGTAGTGGTAAAGAAGCTTTGCAATCTATAGAAAATGCAAACCTGCTAGCTGACAAGCTCCCTTTACGCAGTTTGTCTATGGTTCACAATTTAGAAGAAGATTTAAAAGACAGAGAGATGGCTTCAAAATTGGTGAGTGGTATTCTTAAGTTCGTATTGACACGAAGTATTTGTAAATATCCTTCAGGTATTGTTTGAAAAAGAAAACTTTTATTCTTTAAAAATAGATCTCGTGGCCAGATGCTTTTTCGGATGTACAGGTTGTTAAAATTATGCGTACCAAACAATGTAGGGGTGGGTACCTGACATGGAAACAAGAAAATGCTTTGTGACATGTGCATACCGATCAATAGGTTGGGAGATGCAGGCCGTCGAAAGCGTGGGAAAATAAATTTCAGAAGCCTAAAATTCAAACACTGTCCAATCAACGTAGAGAGTGCAGCTTCATATCTCATAAAGGAAGTCGTTGGTGTTCTATTGCAAAAATGAATGTTTCAAAATTCAGCAATGCATACAAAATTAATTTTACAAGGTGATGGTAAGCCGACAATGACTTACACTTCGGCTTTTCGGTGACTGTGAAGAGTCCTTTCGCACGCAATGCACATTCTTTTAACATGCATTTTTATATAGAACAGGTATGACTTCTTTTATGAGATATGTCATGAGCCTATAACATTGCTGCGTACATGTACGGTACATCAGCCAAACTGGATTGGAGATGACGTATTTTTTTTATTTTTATGTATTTTATTTATTTTTTAATCCAAAGCTGATTGTGACGTATTCTTAATAATACACTTTCAAATCAAATAAAATCGAATCAACTATTTCTCTAGCGGTAGCAGTTTGGACTGTGAATTCTTAGGACTTAGGTGTCCATATTGGATCTTAAATACTACTACTACTACCAATAATAATGCAATCCAATACTAGTTCGAAAATCTTGCTTTCACTGTATAGCACCTTCGTGTTTCAACAACAAAATCATAAGGTAGGATGGTATACGGTTTCCTCGTGTCGTAGACATGTCTACAGTTATGCCTTGTTTGGCAATACCGTTACCATCTTCTACAACCTTTCCAACCATCCGCGGGTTCTCATAAAAATTAAGTGTTGAAGGGCAACTTCCGCAGGTGCATGGATTCTCCAAGCCTTCGCTTTGCAAATAATTGAGAAGTCCCTTCACTGTTCGGGAATTCGGGAAGTCCTGGATACTTTCTTTGAAGTTCTCTAGCACCCATCTCCACCTTGGTAAGTGGAATCAGTGACTATGATGATGTCACGGTTTTGCAGGAAGCGAACTTGTAAGACAAACGGGCAATACGATCTCAGCAATTCTCGACTTCATCTGCAATCATTTAAAGTAGTCTTAGTGTATTTTAGTGACCTGTGCAGAAAATATAGAAGATTGTTCAGAATGGAGAACTGCATGAACGAATGTTACATAATTTTTAATGCTTGATGACAAAATAAAATTTTATTTCATATTGCTGTTGTATTTCATATGGTAATGTACTAACTATGTTTTTTTTTTTTTTTTTTTTTAGTGTCATTATCTTTCCAATGGGCGTGGAGAGGACTACAAAAAACTGACATTGTCCATTCTGAAGACAGTATTTTCGAGGGACGTCGCAATGAAATTTAGCATTGACGGATTACGTGGGAAGGAAAAATTTTGTGGATTACAACTGTTCCATGTAGTTATAGGTACGTCATGTACAAATTGTATTTCATTGGGCAAAAGTCATCCAGGTCTAGTTTTAAAAGTAGTATCCCAGGATTTCTTTGTGTAAGAGTAAAATCGCTGGAAAAGTCTCATTAGGAATGTGTATTTAATGAAAAGTCCTAGTCTACGTGGGCCCAGGCGTTTTTATTTATTTATTTATTTATTGAGAAAGTACGGTATAAGTGCCTGAATACACCATTCGATTTTTATCGCTCGATAATAGACATACGACATGGTTATACAATGATTTAAATCAGCCTGTTCCTGTGCATTTGATTACGATTAGGGATCGAACGAGACTGACAGAAGAATTACTAAGTTTGATTTAGTTCAGTGAAACTTTTGTATAGCGGACACAAATAGGGAATATAACTGTCCTATTATTGGGAAATGTCCGCTATTAAAAAAAAATTACAGTATAAACTTAACGTACTACTCGTATAAGCAACATAACGTAGGCAAAATGTCTTTCTGTTTAATAATGAGCTAATACAGTTTTTTTTTTTTTTTTTTCTATAGTATTATGTTCGGACAGAATACTCTTTCTCTCTTCGAAATTAACAACTTGCAGCAAGGCAAATAGACAAAGATTAAATAAACTTTTGCTGAAAATGGATACTAAACTAAATGCATGTTGAAAACAAATAAATGGAGACATTTGCGTTCGATTATCACATCCAACAATGCGCGGTACATTAACGATCCTGCCTATTATTGCTTGAAATTCAAGAAAATAACAAAGCTTTATTTCAGGCTGTCCGTTAGTTGGAAGTTCTACATAGACGCTGGGGAATAGTTTTCAGTATCCGCGTCCGTTATTGAGAATGTCAGCTATTCAGAAGTAATTTTCACATTGCACCCAATGTATTTCTGCCAGGAAATTGAAAACTGTCCGTTATTTTGAGATGTCCGTTAGAAATTTTACTGTAAATATAATTTCTATGCGTCGTATAAAAGTCTAATGAAGTCGAAACAACACATTTATCCTTCGATTTTTGTCGTGCGACGAATATGGAATGGTTTAAACAGGTAGTAAAGTGACCTCACTTCAAGATATGTGCACTAGATTCACGCCACGATGTAGTTCGGGGCCCCTAATAATTTTAGGTCCTAGCATTCTGCCGTTCACGGATGAGACTGAGGAAAAGCCCTATTCGCGATGGTGTCGCTGATTCGCCTGTGCAGAATCTGAGTTCCTAAAGAATTTTGTTATATATATATATATATATATATATATATATATATATATTAGAGTCTAATTTCATCTTTCGGATGTATGGCGTTTTTTAGTATATATTTTTAGGGATTTTGGAGGGGGATTACTACCAGTGAAATCCTTTGTTTAGGTGCCATTCTCGCATTATCCTAGTAAAAGTAAAGCTTGCGGTAATATCTCCCATACCCCGTCCTCGTAACTCTGGTATCATTGTTTTCCTTGTTTATGCCTCTGAAAGAAGTTGTAATTTTCTGTCAATCGCACCGTGCAAGTGAATTTTCAATTTTTGACTTGAAACGAGTGGATATTCTGAGCCATCCACATATCGTTTTCCACTCCCTACTTCCTCTGTTTGACACCGAACGACAATGTCCTGTTAGATTAGCCTTTCGAGCACGTAATAATGCGCTCATGCGTACAATGGATGTTTTTTGTGCAATGTATAAAAGGTTTCTTTCTATTTTAGGAGAAAGTTATATTTTCGTTCGAATTTTATTTATGTAACTTCAAAATTAATCTGTTATTTCTCAATGATGACATTTGCTATTTAAATGTGTAGTCCCTTCTGGTGATACAGTATTATTGCATTGAGTTTTTACCATTTTTTCTTCTTCAGGAGCAGTACAACTCCGATTTCCTGATATACAAACTAGCGACATTGTCCGACGGATTGGGAAAGTCTTAAGTGGTTCACGAGATTGGGATGGCTATAGATGTAATCGGAGAAGAGAACAGGCTCAAGACTTAGGGGAAGATGCACAGTCGTTCCGCGGGGGAACCCGCAAGAGTCCAAGGACCACTTGAATTCACCTTGCAGAGTCGCCCCGGAGAGAAAGCCGTGGGGTGATCGGTCCCGCGGCTAGTTGTGGTCAACCCTCAGCAGCGTGTCCGATATAAACAAACTTATATGAACGAAATGTCTTATTGTAAATAAAATAGTAGACAATAATATGTTAAAGTACAAGAGAATTATAAACTTCATGAAAGTAACCGTTATTAATAGTTTTTTTTTTTTTTTTAATTTATCACAGTAACTTTCAGTTCGCTAATTTGCAGAAATATTTCCTAGTGATACATTTTTATAAGTTTTATGTTGTATTTTACTGCAAAGAACCTATCCAAATTAAAACTTTATAGTGGCATGCATATTTTACTGAATATAATGAGCTTTCCGAACTTCCGTGCTGTCTGTGTAAGTGTAAGGGATGAGTCCACACTACAGACCAGTGTGCGAATTAACGGATATTTTACAGTGGGATTAAAAAAAAAAAAAACTTTTGAGAAGTTAAAATTTATGGGAAACTAATAATTTACAGAAGAAAAGAACTTCCTAAATTTTCTCTAAATTATTTCAGGTTAAGTAGAAAGATAAATATTATCTGCATAGTTTCTTTAATTATATATTAGTTTCCCTAGTCGGGATGTGTAGCGGAAAAATTCAATGTTTGAAATAAATTTATTTACAGTGGCTTTTGTTGACGTAGAGTGTATATGATTTTTACGTGTTTAATTTTATTATACATATGATATATTGACATAAGGGTCAGGAAAATAGCCACTTATCAGTGAACCCTTTTTTGAATAAACTAAATAGTTTCCACACGTCGCGGAACAAGAGCTGGTTCCTTCTTCAGTGGAAGGAAACAATGATGTATATGAAGAGTACGCGTTAAGAACAGTGAAGGTCACATTTTGAATATGCTCAAAAAATATTTTCTCCACACCAAAAGATGCAAAATAGTTGGTGAAAACAGGGCGTAGTCCACTCGCGAATGTACACGTGAGCGAATTACGACGTGTTTTCACCATCTTAATTATACATTTTGGTGCTGAGAAAGAATTTTCTGAGCATTTTAAAACGTGCCCTTCATAGTCCTTCCTGCGAACTCTTCATATGGAATGAAACAAAATGGTGAAGACAGTGTCAACGTTTGGTAACTATTAAGTTGATGCAAGAGAAGATTCACTCATTTTTTATGTTGTTTCTATATTAATGATAATAAGTTACGTGTTTAAAAGTATTTATTTCCATTCGTTATGTTGGAAACAGCAAAACAATTGTACAATATATACCTCTATGCAATGAGTGAAGTTCACGATAAAAAAAAAAAAAAAAAAGTTAGGGAATATGTTTTGTGTAAATTTTATTTTAATTATTTTTTTAAAAAATAAAAATGTGAATACTTCAATCTGAAAATGTTTTTATTATATACTGTTTTGTTTAGTCTAAATACTGCATCTCTGAAACACGCTAAATGTCCGACCGCCCTCTTGGATCCGCCATAGATAGAAGTGCGGCAAAACTACTTGCACCAGTGACATTTTGAAAAAATGTCAGATGTATCCGATGTCATTTTCTATTATTTTCATTAGAAAAACATAACTTGAATCCAAAATGGTGGACAAGCATGTAGCGTGCGCCAGAGATGCAGTACATGGCCCTATTCAAATCTGATATGGTGACATATCCATCTGGTGTTAAATCTGTAAAAATTATATGGTCACATCTGGTTTACCGATGTGGGTGGGATCTCCCACCCAGATCTTCCCCATACCCACATTGTCATTTTAGCTTCCATGGTTAACCGATGTAGCTCTATATGGGTCCAACCCAGATCTACAACATGCAATACAAAAGAACATATCCGCACTCAGGTTTGAATAAAACTTTTCATATTTAATCATTTAGTGTGAAAAGAAATAGGCTGAGCTCGTACGTTTCGCAATTGTGTATAGAAGCTGGACGATCAGAAATGTCGCCTATTCTATGTTCCTTGTGAAAAGTACTGGGCGATTCAAATACATTTGAATAGCTCCGTTCTTTTTACAATGAACATATAGAGCTACATCGGTTAACCATGGGAGCTAGAACGACGATGTGGGTATGGAGGAGATCTGGGTGGTTCAACATAGATTCCACATCGGTCAACCAGGGAGCTAGAACGACGATGTGGGTATAGGGAAGGTCTAGATGGGCCGACATGGATCCCACATAGATCCACATCGATCAACTATGGGAGCTAGAACGAAGATATGGGTTCAGTGAAGATCTGGGTGGTTCAACATAGATCCCACATAGGTCAACTAGGGAGCTCGAACGACGATGTGGGTATGGGGCAGATCTAGATGGGCCGACATTGATCCCACATAGGCCGGTATTGTTCAACCAGGGACCAAGATCGATTATGTTGATATAAGGCAGATCTAGATGGGGCTACATGGATTAATGTGGGGCCAACATTGATCTGGAAGAATCCACATGGGACCCACATAGATCAACATCGACGCCGATGTCGATCGACATAGATTTGCCGATATTGGCCAATGTCGAAAAAATGTTTGCCATTCTGCATCGATCGTCATCGACAGCGACATCGATCCCACCAAAAATTCCCATGTTGATCGACATCGGCCCATCAACTGTGCTACTGGGGTCTAGCTTGGACGATTGTTACTTCTGAAAATGTATGGGATTACAAAATCAAAGATCGAATTCAATATTAGATTCTATCATCAAGAATGCTATCCGATATACAAGTTAATATTGCACAGCAATCAGTGTTAATACAGTCATTAATGGTAACGAAATAACTGTCTGGAAGAGGAAACGAAAGATTCGTTTAATGTCGTTTTGTGATTATTCACAGTGAAATTTGGTTGATCTGGAAAGGGGTAACAATTTTTTAATTTGCCAATAACAATGAAATGGACGTGCCCCACAAGATGGGACCATAAAATTACACGTAAAGTAACATACCTTAATATGGAAATCGAATAAAAATTAGTGGATACATTGACGTAGGAAGAACACTTTTACATGTAGTGTATTGAATTCAGAATTGATTCACACATTTAGAACCACATAGATAGGTTAGACGCGCCCAGAGTTGACGTTTATATACATAATGCTCACTATTACTGTCCCGTGGGTCCTCCTCTTTTCGTAAGTGAAAATAACTGATTTGCTGCTAAATATACATAAATTGTAGAAGTAAATACCATATCATTATAATATATAATACTGTCGGCAATATATTATTGCATTCAACACACATTGATAAAGCCAATAATATATTCTCGAAACTGTAAAACATATTATTTCAATTTTGGTATTTGCTTTGGTCAGATTTTATTTTCATTTAATTTATTTTCACTAACTGCAGCCAGGCTTGGAACTGGCCCCGGCAGAGTTACCCACCCTCCACGCGGAAATCGACAGCACAGTCATCCCTCTTACTTGATTAACCTTGCGCACTACTGCTTTCGTTAGACGAGCAACCAATCAATACTAATAAAGTGTAATCTGAATATGTGCGCCTTATAAAATAATATATCATTTCCCTATTCTATAAACTTATCAGAACCGAATATCTGCTTTGATGCTACATATCTATTCTGTAACCAAATGAAGTTCAGAAATACTAGCGGCGTTTCGGGAACAAACTATTTCCATCCTCGGGACTAGTTTTGAGAGGCTCCAGTATATATAGTTGCTTAGTCCACCTTCTTCGAAGGATGCAATATCTATTCCATCGCCAGGCAACTTCATCCCGTTGACAATTACACACAGCAACACCACATACACTAATATGAGCAACGTCTTCCTATTCAATAGTCACCACACTAGTATTCACTTCTTGACGTAAGGGAAACACTTATAACAAAGTTCCTTTCTCCACTTTCACTAACTTCACTCGTGGATTAAAATACAATGTTGATCAGACGTTGTCCTACATCTACGCTGTTCGAATATTTGGGCCATCTCCTCTTCAGGCTGCTGAATGCACGCTGTATATGCTGGAGCCTGTCGCATTCTGTCCCTGAGTTAGGAAATGTACGCTCCACAAATACCGCAAGTCACTTCTGAATTCATTTGGAATATTAATCCAAATATATTTTCATTTACACACCCAATAAATAATTCGCTCATAGCCTATCTAAAACAATGTGCTTAACTATCATGAACTGTATGACCTTACAATGAAGTTATAAACAACGCTTAGTCCGTGCAGTACTGTCTACCTTAAAGTTTGCAAGGCAAACCAGGTTACAAGGAATGGCTGTGATATCGATCTCACCCAAAGTTAAAAAAAAAAAGACAAGAGGGACAGAATATAGAGCGTTATGTATATAAGTTTCCAATCATAGTTTAGTGAAATCAATGCCAAATGTGTGAAAGTTAGCGCATATTCAAAACTGTAATTGATTTTTTAAAATATGGAGACAAAATACCTTCAATTAGGGAAAGAGGTTGCATTATTAAAAAACGAAGATTATATGTTTGTTATAATAAAAAATTTAGCTAACTGCAGTATGTGCCCCTTCAGTTGAAACCCCAATCGATTAAATCGCTAAATCTACTCTAAAGTATATGAATAACTACATTTTATGGCAAACCAGGCAATTCTGGACTAAAATTTAATGCCAATAACTCGCGGCTACATATAACAAATTATTTTCTATTCTATTTTTGACAGATTATGCTCAGATATATGATCATGTATTGTAAATAAGGGTCATTTTCTCGTATATTTGAATCTCTAGCTTGGACGATTGTTACTTCTGAAAATGTATGGGATTACAAAATCAAAGATCGAATTCAATATTAGATTCTATCATCAAGAATGCTATCCGATATACAAGTTAATATTGCACAGCAATCAGTGTTAATACAGTCATTAATGGTAACGAAATAACTGTCTGGAAGAGGAAACGAAAGATTCGTTTAATGTCGTTTTGTGATTATTCACAGTGAAATTTGGTTGATCTGGAAAGGATTAACAATTTTTTAATTTGCCAATAACAATGAAATGGACGTGCCCCACAAGATGGGACCATAAAATTACACGTAAAGTAACATACCTTAATATGGAAATCGAATAAAAATTAGTGGATACATTGACGTAGGAAGAACACTTTTACATGTAGTGTATTGAATTCAGAATTGATTCACACATTTAGAACAACATAGATAGGTTAGACGCGCCCAGAGTTGACGTTTATATACATAATGCTCACTATTACTGTCCCGTGGGTCCTCCTCTTTTCGTAAGTGAAAATAACTGATTTGCTGCTAAATATACATAAATTGTAGAAGTAAATACCATATCATTATAATATATAATACTGTCGGCAATATATTATTGCATTCAACACACATTGATAAAGCCAATAATATATTCTCGAAACTGTAAAACATATTATTTCAATTTTGGTATTTGCTTTGGTCAGATTTTATTTTCATTTAATTTATTTTCACTAACTGCAGCCAGGCTTGGAACTGGCCCCGGCAGAGTTACCCACCCTCCACGCGGAAATCGACAGCACAGTCATCCCTCTTACTTGATTAACCTTGCGCACTACTGCTTTCGTTAGACGAGCAACCAATCAATACTAATAAAGTGTAATCTGAATATGTGCGCCTTATAAAATAATATATCATTTCCCTATTCTATAAACTTATCAGAACAGAATATCTGCTTTGATGCTACATATCTATTCTGTAACCAAATGAAGTTCAGAAATACTAGCGGCGTTTCGGGAACAAACTATTTCCATCCTCGGGACTAGTTTTGAGAGGCTCCAGTATATATAGTTGCTTAGTCCACCTTCTTCGAAGGATGCAATATCTATTCCATCGCCAGGCAACTTCATCCCGTTGACAATTACACACAGCAACACCACATACACTAATATGAGCAACGTCTTCCTATTCAATAGTCACCACACTAGTATTCACTTCTTGACGTAAGGGAAACACTTATAACAAAGTTCCTTTCTCCACTTTCACTAACTTCACTCGTGGATTAAAATACAATGTTGATCAGACGTTGTCCTACATCTACGCTGTTCGAATATTTGGGCCATCTCCTCTTCAGGCTGCTGAATGCACGCTGTATATGCTGGAGCCTGTCGCATTCTGTCCCTGAGTTAGGAAATGTACGCTCCACAAATACCGCAAGTCACTTCTGAATTCATTTGGAATATTAATCCAAATATATTTTCATTTACACACCCAATAAATAATTCGCTCATAGCCTATCTAAAACAATGTGCTTAACTATCATGAACTGTATGACCTTACAATGAAGTTATAAACAACGCTTAGTCCGTGCAGTACTGTCTACCTTAAAGTTTGCAAGGCAAACCAGGTTACAAGGAATGGCTGTGATATCGATCTCCCCCAAAGTTAAAAAAAAAAAAAAAAAAGACAAGAGGGACAGAATATAGAGCGTTATGTATATAAGTTTCCAATCATAGTTTAGTGAAATCAATGCCAAATGTGTAAAAGTTAGCGCATATTCAAAACTGTAATTGATTTTTTAAAATATGGAGACAAAATTTTTCAATTAGGGAAAGAGGTTGCATTATTCAAAAACGAAGATTATATGTTTGTTATAATAAAAAATTTAGCTAACTGCAGTATGTGCCCCTTCAGTTGAAACCCCAATCGATTAAATCGCTAAATCTACTCTAAAGTATATGAATGACTACATTTTATGGCAAACCAGGCAATTCTGGACTAAAATTTAATGCCAATAACTCGCGGCTACATATAACAAATTATTTTCTATTCTATTTTTGACAGATTATGCTCAGATATATGATCATGTATTGTAAATAAGGGTCATTTTCTCGTATATTTGAATCTCTAGCTTGGACGATTGTTACTTCTGAAAATGTATGGGATTACAAAATCAAAGATCGAATTCAATATTAGATTCTATCATCAAGAATGCTATCCGATATACAAGTTAATATTGCACAGCAATCAGTGTTAATACGGTCATTAATGGTAACGAAATAACTGTCTGGAAGAGGAAACGAAAGATTCGTTTAATGTCGTTTTGTGATTATTCACAGTGAAATTTGGTTGATCTGGAAAGGGGTAACAATTTTTTAATTTGCCACTAACAATGAAATGGACGTGCCCCACAAGATGGGACCATAAAATTACACGTAAAGTAACATACCTTAATATGGAAATCGAATAAAAATTAGTGGATACATTGACGTAGGAAGAACACTTTTACATGTAGTGTATTGAATTCAGAATTGATTCACACATTTAGAACAACATAGATAGGTTAGACGCGCCCAGAGTTGACGTTTATATACATAATGCTCACTATTACTGTCCCGTGGGTCCTCCTCTTTTCGTAAGTGAAAATAACTGATTTGCTGCTAAATATACATAAATTGTAGAAGTAAATACCATATCATTATAATATATAATACTGTCGGCAATATATTATTGCATTCAACACACATTGATAAAGCCAATAATATATTCTCGAAACTGTAAAACATATTATTTCAATTTTGGTATTTGCTTTGGTCAGATTTTATTTTCATTTAATTTATTTTCACTAACTGCAGCCAGGCTTGGAACTGGCCCCGGCAGAGTTACCCACCCTCCACGCGGAAATCGACAGCACAGTCATCCCTCTTACTTGATTAACCTTGCGCACTACTGCTTTCGTTAGACGAGCAACCAATCAATACTAATAAAGTGTAATCTGAATATGTGCGCCTTATAAAATAATATATCATTTCCCTATTCTATAAACTTATCAGAACCGAATATCTGCTTTGATGCTACATATCTATTCTGTAACCAAATGAAGTTCAGAAATACTAGCGGCGTTTCGGGAACAAACTATTTCCATCCTCGGGACTAGTTTTTGAGAGGCTCCAGTATATATAGTTGCTTAGTCCACCTTCTTCGAAGGATGCAATATCTATTCCATCGCCAGGCAACTTCATCCCGTTGACAATTACACACAGCAACACCACATACACTAATATGAGCAACGTCTTCCTATTTAATAGTCACCGCACTAGTATTCACTTCTTGACGTAAGGAAACACTTATAACAAAGTTCCTTTCTCCACTTTCACTAACTTCACTCGTGGATTAAATACAATGTTGATCAGACGTTGTCCTACATCTACGCTGTTCGAATATTTGGGCCATCTCCTCTTCAGGCTGCTGAATGCAACCTGTATATGCTGGAGCCCTCTCGCATTCTGTCCCTGAGTTAGGAAATGTACGCTCCACAAATACCGCAAGTCACTTCTGAATTCATTTGGAATATTAATCCAAATATATTTTCATTTACACACCCAATAAATAATTCGCTCATAGCCTATCTAAAACAATGTGCTTAACTATCATGAACTGTATGACCTTACAATGAAGTTATAAACAACGCTTAGTCCGTGCAGTACTGTCTACCTTAAAGTTTGCAAGGCAAACCAGGTTACAAGGAATGGCTGTGATATCGATCTCCCCCAAAGTTAAAAAAAAAGACAAGAGGGACAGAATATAGAGCGTTATGTATATAAGTTTCCAATCATAGTTTAGTGAAATCAATGCCAAATGTGTGAAAGTTAGCGCATATTCAAAACTGCAATTGATTTTTTAAAATATGGAGACAAAATACCTTCAATTAGGGAAAGAGGTTGCATTATTAAAAAACGAAGATTATATGTTTGTTATAATAAAAAATTTAGCTAACTGCAGTATGTGCCCCTTCAGTTGAAACCCCAATCGATTAAATCGCTAAATCTACTCTAAAGTATATGAATAACTACATTTTATGGCAAACCAGGCAATTCTGGACTAAAATTTAATGCCAATAACTCGCGGCTACATATAACAAATTATTTTCTATTCTATTTTTGACAGATTATGCTCAGATATATGATCATGTATTGTAAATAAGGGTCATTTTCTCGTATATTTGAATCTCTAGCTTGGACGATTGTTACTTCTGAAAATGTATGGGATTACAAAATCAAAGATCGAATTCAATATTAGATTCTATCATCAAGAATGCTATCCGATATACAAGTTAATATTGCACAGCAATCAGTGTTAATACAGTCATTAATGGTAACGAAATAACTGTCTGGAAGAGGAAACGAAAGATTCGTTTAATGTCGTTTTGTGATTATTCACAGTGAAATTTGGTTGATCTGGAAAGGGGTAACAATTTTTTAATTTGCCACTAACAATGAAATGGACGTGCCCCACAAGATGGGACCATAAAATTACACGTAAAGTAACATACCTTAATATGGAAATCGAATAAAAATTAGTGGATACATTGACGTAGGAAGAACACTTTTACATGTAGTGTATTGAATTCAGAATTGATTCACACATTTAGAACAACATAGATAGGTTAGACGCGCCCAGAGTTGACGTTTATATACATAATGCTCACTATTACTGTCCCGTGGGTCCTCCTCTTTTCGTAAGTGAAAATAACTGATTTGCTGCTAAATATACATAAATTGTAGAAGTAAATACCATATCATTATAATATATAATACTGTCGGCAATATATTATTGCATTCAACACACATTGATAAAGCCAATAATATATTCTCGAAACTGTAAAACATATTATTTCAATTTTGGTATTTGCTTTGGTCAGATTTTATTTTCATTTAATTTATTTTCACTAACTGCAGCCAGGCTTGGAACTGGCCCCGGCAGAGTTACCCACCCTCCACGCGGAAATCGACAGCACAGTCATCCCTCTTACTTGATTAACCTTGCGCACTACTGCTTTCGTTAGACGAGCAACCAATCAATACTAATAAAGTGTAATCTGAATATGTGCGCCTTATAAAATAAGATATCATTTCCCTATTCTATAAACTTATCAGAACCGAATATCTGCTTTGATGCTACATATCTATTCTGTAACCAAATGAAGTTCAGAAATACTAGCGGCGTTTCGGGAACAAACTATTTCCATCCTCGGGACTAGTTTTGAGAGGCTCCAGTATATATAGTTGCTTAGTCCACCTTCTTCGAAGGATGCAATATCTATTCCATCGCCAGGCAACTTCATCCCGTTGACAATTACACACAGCAACACCACATACACTAATATGAGCAACGTCTTCCTATTTAATAGTCACCGCACTAGTATTCACTTCTTGACGTAAGGAAACACTTATAACAAAGTTCCTTTCTCCACTTTCACTAACTTCACTCGTGGATTAAAATACAATGTTGATCAGACGTTGTCCTACATCTACGCTGTTCGAATATTTGGGCCATCTCCTCTTCAGGCTGCTGAATGCACCCTGTATATGCTGGAGCCTCTCGCATTCTGTCCCTGAGTTAGGAAATGTACGCTCCACAAATACCGCAAGTCACTTCTGAATTCATTTGGAATATTAATCCAAATATATTTTCATTTACACACCCAATAAATAATTCGCTCATAGCCTATCTAAAACAATGTGCTTAACTATCATGAACTGTATGACCTTACAATGAAGTTATAAACAACGCTTAGTCCGTGCAGTACTGTCTACCTTAAAGTTTGCAAGGCAAACCAGGTTACAAGGAATGGCTGTGATATCGATCTCCCCCAAAGTTAAAAAAAAAAAAAAAAGACAAGAGGGACAGAATATAGAGCGTTATGTATATAAGTTTCCAATCATAGTTTAGTGAAATCAATGCCAAATGTGTAAAAGTTAGCGCATATTCAAAACTGCAATTGATTTTTTAAAATATGGAGACAAAATACCTTCAATTAGGGAAAGAGGTTGCATTATTAAAAAACGAAGATTATATGTTTGTTATAATAAAAAATTTAGCTAACTGCAGTATGTGCCCCTTCAGTTGAAACCCCAATCGATTAAATCGCTAAATCTACTCTAAAGTATATGAATAACTACATTTTATGGCAAACCAGGCAATTCTGGACTAAAATTTAATGCCAATAACTCGCGGCTACATATAACAAATTATTTTCTATTCTATTTTTGACAGATTATGCTCAGATATATGATCATGTATTGTAAATAAGGGTCATTTTCTCGTATATTTGAATCTCTAGCTTGGACGATTGTTACTTCTGAAAATGTATGGGATTACAAAATCAAAGATCGAATTCAATATTAGATTCTATCATCAAGAATGCTATCCGATATACAAGTTAATATTGCACAGCAATCAGTGTTAATACAGTCATTAATGGTAACGAAATAACTGTCTGGAAGAGGAAACGAAAGATTCGTTTAATGTCGTTTTGTGATTATTCACAGTGAAATTTGGTTGATCTGGAAAGGGGTAACAATTTTTTAATTTGCCAATAACAATGAAATGGACGTGCCCCACAAGATGGGACCATAAAATTACACGTAAAGTAACATACCTTAATATGGAAATCGAATAAAAATTAGTGGATACATTGACGTAGGAAGAACACTTTTACATGTAGTGTATTGAATTCAGAATTGATTCACACATTTAGAACAACATAGATAGGTTAGACGCGCCCAGAGTTGACGTTTATATACATAATGCTCACTATTACTGTCCCGTGGGTCCTCCTCTTTTCGTAAGTGAAAATAACTGATTTGCTGCTAAATATACATAAATTGTAGAAGTAAATACCATATCATTATAATATATAATACTGTCGGCAATATATTATTGCATTCAACACACATTGATAAAGCCAATAATATATTCTCGAAACTGTAAAACATATTATTTCAATTTTGGTATTTGCTTTGGTCAGATTTTATTTTCATTTAATTTATTTTCACTAACTGCAGCCAGGCTTGGAACTGGCCCCGGCAGAGTTACCCACCCTCCACGCGGAAATCGACAGCACAGTCATCCCTCTTACTTGATTAACCTTGCGCACTACTGCTTTCGTTAGACGAGCAACCAATCAATACTAATAAAGTGTAATCTGAATATGTGCGCCTTATAAAATAATATATCATTTCCCTATTCTATAAACTTATCAGAACCGAATATCTGCTTTGATGCTACATATCTATTCTGTAACCAAATGAAGTTCAGAAATACTAGCGGCGTTTCGGGAACAAACTATTTCCATCCTCGGGACTAGTTTTGAGAGGCTCCAGTATATATAGTTGCTTAGTCCACCTTCTTCGAAGGATGCAATATCTATTCCATCGCCGGGCAACTTCATCCCGTTGACAATTACACACAGCAACACCACATACACTAATATGAGCAACGTCTTCCCATTCAATAGTCACCACACTAGTATTCACTTCTTGACGTAAGGGAAACACTTATAACAAAGTTCCTTTCTCCACTTTCACTAACTTCACTCGTGGATTAAAATACAATGTTGATCAGACGTTGTCCTACATCTACGCTGTTCGAATATTTGGGCCATCTCCTCTTCAGGCTGCTGAATGCACGCTGTATATGCTGGAGCCTGTCGCATTCTGTCCCTGAGTTAGGAAATGTACGCTCCACAAATACCGCAAGTCACTTCTGAATTCATTTGGAATATTAATCCAAATATATTTTCATTTACACACCCAATAAATAATTCGCTCATAGCCTATCTAAAACAATGTGCTTAACTATCATGAACTGTATGACCTTACAATGAAGTTATAAACAACGCTTAGTCCGTGCAGTACTGTCTACCTTAAAGTTTGCAAGGCAAACCAGGTTACAAGGAATGGCTGTGATATCGATCTCACCCAAAGTTAAAAAAAAAAAGACAAGAGGGACAGAATATAGAGCGTTATGTATATAAGTTTCCAATCATAGTTTAGTGAAATCAATGCCAAATGTGTGAAAGTTAGCGCATATTCAAAACTGTAATTGATTTTTTAAAATATGGAGACAAAATACCTTCAATTAGGGAAAGAGGTTGCATTATTCAAAAACGAAGATTATATGTTTGTTATAATAAAAAATTTAGCTAACTGCAGTATGTGCCCCTTCAGTTGAAACCCCAATCGATTAAATCGCTAAATCTACTCTAAAGTATATGAATGACTACATTTTATGGCAAACCAGGCAATTCTGGACTAAAATTTAATGCCAATAACTCGCGGCTACATATAACAAATTATTTTCTATTCTATTTTTGACAGATTATGCTCAGATATATGATCATGTATTGTAAATAAGGGTCATTTTCTCGTATATTTGAATCTCTAGCTTGGACGATTGTTACTTCTGAAAATGTATGGGATTACAAAATCAAAGATCGAATTCAATATTAGATTCTATCATCAAGAATGCTATCCGATATACAAGTTAATATTGCACAGCAATCAGTGTTAATACAGTCATTAATGGTAACGAAATAACTGTCTGGAAGAGGAAACGAAAGATTCGTTTAATGTCGTTTTGTGATTATTCACAGTGAAATTTGGTTGATCTGGAAAGGGGTAACAATTTTTTAATTTGCCAATAACAATGAAATGGACGTGCCCCACAAGATGGGACCATAAAATTACACGTAAAGTAACATACCTTAATATGGAAATCGAATAAAAATTAGTGGATACATTGACGTAGGAAGAACACTTTTACATGTAGTGTATTGAATTCAGAATTGATTCACACATTTAGAACAACATAGATAGGTTAGACGCGCCCAGAGTTGACGTTTATATACATAATGCTCACTATTACTGTCCCGTGGGTCCTCCTCTTTTCGTAAGTGAAAATAACTGATTTGCTGCTAAATATACATAAATTGTAGAAGTAAATACCATATCATTATAATATATAATACTGTCGGCAATATATTATTGCATTCAACACACATTGATAAAGCCAATAATATATTCTCGAAACTGTAAAACATATTATTTCAATTTTGGTATTTGCTTTGGTCAGATTTTATTTTCATTTAATTTATTTTCACTAACTGCAGCCAGGCTTGGAACTGGCCCCGGCAGAGTTACCCACCCTCCACGCGGAAATCGACAGCACAGTCATCCCTCTTACTTGATTAACCTTGCGCACTACTGCTTTCGTTAGACGAGCAACCAATCAATACTAATAAAGTGTAATCTGAATATGTGCGCCTTATAAAATAATATATCATTTCCCTATTCTATAAACTTATCAGAACCGAATA
This sequence comes from Thermobia domestica, assembly GCF_964235325.1. Classification (NCBI taxonomy): domain Eukaryota; kingdom Metazoa; phylum Arthropoda; class Insecta; order Zygentoma; family Lepismatidae; genus Thermobia; species Thermobia domestica. Next base: position 146,830 of record NW_027656039.1, read on the forward strand.
TCTGCTTTGATGCTACATATCTATTCTGTAACCAAATGAAGTTCAGAAATACTAGCGGCGTTTCGGGAACAAACTATTTCCATCCTCGGGACTAGTTTTGAGAGGCTCCAGTATATATAGTTGCTTAGTCCACCTTCTTCGAAGGATGCAATATCTATTCCATCACCAGGCAACTTCATCCCGTTGACAATTACACACAGCAACACCACATACACTAATATGAGCAACGTCTTCCTATTTAATAGTCACCGCACTAGTATTCACTTCTTGACGTAAGGAAACACTTATAACAAAGTTCCTTTCTCCACTTTCACTAACTTCACTCGTGGATTAAAATACAATGTTGATCAGACGTTGTCCTACATCTACGCTGTTCGAATATTTGGGCCATCTCCTCTTCAGGCTGCTGAATGCACCCTGTATATGCTGGAGCCTCTCGCATTCTGTCCCTGAGTTAGGAAATGTACGCTCCACAAATACCGCAAGTCACTTCTGAATTCATTTGGAATATTAATCCAAATATATTTTCATTTACACACCCAATAAATAATTCGCTCATAGCCTATCTAAAACAATGTGCTTAACTATCATGAACTGTATGACCTTACAATGAAGTTATAAACAACGCTTAGTCCGTGCAGTACTGTCTACCTTAAAGTTTGCAAGGCAAACCAGGTTACAAGGAATGGCTGTGATATCGATCTCCCCCAAAGTTAAAAAAAAAAAAAAAAAAGACAAGAGGGACAGAATATAGAGCGTTATGTATATAAGTTTCCAATCATAGTTTAGTGAAATCAATGCCAAATGTGTAAAAGTTAGCGCATATTCAAAACTGCAATTGATTTTTTAAAATATGGAGACAAAATACCTTCAATTAGGGAAAGAGGTTGCATTATTAAAAAACGAAGATTATATGTTTGTTATAATAAAAAATTTAGCTAACTGCAGTATGTGCCCCTTCAGTTGAAACCCCAATCGATTAAATCGCTAAATCTACTCTAAAGTATATGAATAACTACATTTTATGGCAAACCAGGCAATTCTGGACTAAAATTTAATGCCAATAACTCGCGGCTACATATAACAAATTATTTTCTATTCTATTTTTGACAGATTATGCTCAGATATATGATCATGTATTGTAAATAAGGGTCATTTTCTCGTATATTTGAATCTCTAGCTTGGACGATTGTTACTTCTGAAAATGTATGGGATTACAAAATCAAAGATCGAATTCAATATTAGATTCTATCATCAAGAATGCTATCCGATATACAAGTTAATATTGCACAGCAATCAGTGTTAATACAGTCATTAATGGTAACGAAATAACTGTCTGGAAGAGGAAACGAAAGATTCGTTTAATGTCGTTTTGTGATTATTCACAGTGAAATTTGGTTGATCTGGAAAGGATTAACAATTTTTTAATTTGCCAATAACAATGAAATGGACGTGCCGCACAAGATGGGACCATAAAATTACACGTAAAGTAACATACCTTAATATGGAAATCGAATAAAAATTAGTGGATACATTGACGTAGGAAGAACACTTTTACATGTAGTGTATTGAATTCAGAATTGATTCACACATTTAGAACAACATAGATAGGTTAGACGCGCCCAGAGTTGACGTTTATATACATAATGCTCACTATTACTGTCCCGTGGGTCCTCCTCTTTTCGTAAGTGAAAATAACTGATTTGCTGCTAAATATACATAAATTGTAGAAGTAAATACCATATCATTATAATATATAATACTGTCGGCAATATATTATTGCATTCAACACACATTGATAAAGCCAATAATATATTCTCGAAACTGTAAAACATATTATTTCAATTTTGGTATTTGCTTTGGTCATATTTTATTTTCATTTAATTTATTTTCACTAACTGCAGCCAGGCTTGGAACTGGCCCCGGCAGAGTTACCCACCCTCCACGCGGAAATCGACAGCACAGTCATCCCTCTTACTTGATTAACCTTGCGCACTACTGCTTTCGTTAGACGAGCAACCAATCAATACTAATAAAGTGTAATCTGAATATGTGCGCCTTATAAAATAATATATCATTTCCCTATTCTATAAACTTATCAGAACAGAATATCTGCTTTGATGCTACATATCTATTCTGTAACCAAATGAAGTTCAGAAATACTAGCGGCGTTTCGGGAACAAACTATTTCCATCCTCGGGACTAGTTTTGAGAGGCTCCAGTATATATAGTTGCTTAGTCCACCTTCTTCGAAGGATGCAATATCTATTCCATCGCCGGGCAACTTCATCCCGTTGACAATTACACACAGCAACACCACATACACTAATATGAGCAACGTCTTCCTATTCAATAGTCACCACACTAGTATTCACTTCTTGACGTAAGGGAAACACTTATAACAAAGTTCCTTTCTCCACTTTCACTAACTTCACTCGTGGATTAAAATACAATGTTGATCAGACGTTGTCCTACATCTACGCTGTTCGAATATTTGGGCCATCTCCTCTTCAGGCTGCTGAATGCACGCTGTATATGCTGGAGCCTGTCGCATTCTGTCCCTGAGTTAGGAAATGTACGCTCCACAAATACCGCAAGTCACTTCTGAATTCATTTGGAATATTAATCCAAATATATTTTCATTTACACTCCCAATAAATAATTCGCTCATAGCCTATCTAAAACAATGTGCTTAACTATCATGAACTGTATGACCTTACAATGAAGTTATAAACAACACTTAGTCCGTGCAGTACTGTCTACCTTAAAGTTTGCAAGGCAAACCAGGTTACAAGGAATGGCTGTGATATCGATCTCCCCCAAAGTTAAAAAAAAAAAGACAAGAGGGACAGAATATAGAGCGTTATGTATATAAGTTTCCAATCATAGTTTAGTGAAATCAATGCCAAATGTGTAAAAGTTAGCGCATATTCAAAACTGTAAATGATTTTTTAAAATATGGAGACAAAATACCTTCAATTAGGGAAAGAGGTTGCATTATTCAAAAACGAAGATTATATGTTTGTTATAATAAAAAATTTAGCTAACTGCAGTATGTGCCCCTTCAGTTGAAACCCCAATCGGTTAAATCGCTAAATCTACTCTAAAGTATATGAATAACTACATTTTATGGCAAACCAGGCAATTCTGGACTAAAATTTAATGCCAATAACTCGCGGCTACATATAACAAATTATTTTCTATTCTATTTTTGACAGATTATGCTCAGATATATGATCATGTATTGTAAATAAGGGTCATTTTCTCGTATATTTGAATCTCTAGCTTGGACGATTGTTACTTCTGAAAATGTATGGGATTACAAAATCAAAGATCGAATTCAATATTAGATTCTATCATCAAGAATGCTATCCGATATACAAGTTAATATTGCACAGCAATCAGTGTTAATACAGTCATTAATGGTAACGAAATAACTGTCTGGAAGAGGAAACGAAAGATTCGTTTAATGTCGTTTTGTGATTATTCACAGTGAAATTTGGTTGATCTGGAAAGGGGTAACAATTTTTTAATTTGCCAATAACAATGAAATGGACGTGCCCCACAAGATGGGACCATAAAATTACACGTAAAGTAACATACCTTAATATGGAAATCGAATAAAAATTAGTGGATACATTGACGTAGGAAGAACACTTTTACATGTAGTGTATTGAATTCAGAATTGATTCACACATTTAGAACAACATAGATAGGTTAGACGCGCCCAGAGTTGACGTTTATATACATAATGCTCACTATTACTGTCCCGTGGGTCCTCCTCTTTTCGTAAGTGAAAATAACTGATTTGCTGCTAAATATACATAAATTGTAGAAGTAAATACCATATCATTATAATATATAATACTGTCGGCAATATATTATTGCATTCAACACACATTGATAAAGCCAATAATATATTCTCGAAACTGTAAAACATATTATTTCAATTTTGGTATTTGCTTTGGTCATATTTTATTTTCATTTAATTTATTTTCACTAACTGCAGCCAGGCTTGGAACTGGCCCCGGCAGAGTTACCCACCCTCCACGCGGAAATCGACAGCACAGTCATCCCTCTTACTTGATTAACCTTGCGCACTACTGCTTTCGTTAGACGAGCAACCAATCAATACTAATAAAGTGTAATCTGAATATGTGCGCCTTATAAAATAATATATCATTTCCCTATTCTATAAACTTATCAGAACCGAATATCTGCTTTGATGCTACATATCTATTCTGTAACCAAATGAAGTTCAGAAATACTAGCGGCGTTTCGGGAACAAACTATTTCCATCCTCGGGACTAGTTTTGAGAGGCTCCAGTATATATAGTTGCTTAGTCCACCTTCTTCGAAGGATGCAATATCTATTCCATCGCCAGGCAACTTCATCCCGTTGACAATTACACACAGCAACACCACATACACTAATATGAGCAACGTCTTCCTATTCAATAGTCACCACACTAGTATTCACTTCTTGACGTAAGGGAAACACTTATAACAAAGTTCCTTTCTCCACTTTCACTAACTTCACCCGTGGATTAAAATACAATGTTGATCAGACGTTGTCCTACATCTACGCTGTTCGAATATTTGGGCCATCTCCTCTTCAGGCTGCTGAATGCACCCTGTATATGCTGGAGCCTCTCGCATTCTGTCCCTGAGTTAGGAAATGTACGCTCCACAAATACCGCAAGTCACTTCTGAATTCATTTGGAATATTAATCCAAATATATTTTCATTTACACACCCAATAAATAATTCGCTCATAGCCTATCTAAAACAATGTGCTTAACTATCATGAACTGTATGACCTTACAATGAAGTTATAAACAATGCTTAGTCCGTGCAGTACTGTCTACCTTAAAGTTTGCAAGGCAAACCAGGTTACAAGGAATGGCTGTGATATCGATCTCCCCCAAAGTTAAAAAAAAAAAAAAAAAAAAAAAAAGACAAGAGGGACAGAATATAGAGCGTTATGTATATAAGTTTCCAATCATAGTTTAGTGAAATCAATGCCAAATGTGTAAAAGTTAGCGCATATTCAAAACTGTAATTGATTTTTTAAAATATGGAGACAAAATTTTTCAATTAGGGAAAGAGGTTGCATTATTCAAAAACGAAGATTATATGTTTGTTATAATAAAAAATTTAGCTAACTGCAGTATGTGCCCCTTCAGTTGAAACCCCAATCGATTAAATCGCTAAATCTACTCTAAAGTATATGAATAACTACATTTTATGGCAAACGAGGCAATTCTGGACTAAAATTTAATGCCAATAACTCGCGGCTACATATAACAAATTATTTTCTATTCTATTTTTGACAGATTATGCTCAGATATATGATCATGTATTGTAAATAAGGGTCATTTTCTCGTATATTTGAATCTCTAGCTTGGACGATTGTTACTTCTGAAAATGTATGGGATTACAAAATCAAAGATCGAATTCAATATTAGATTCTATCATCAAGAATGCTATCCGATATACAAGTTAATATTGCACAGCAATCAGTGTTAATACAGTCATTAATGGTAACGAAATAACTGTCTGGAAGAGGAAACGAAAGATTCGTTTAATGTCGTTTTGTGATTATTCACAGTGAAATTTGGTTGATCTGGAAAGGATTAACAATTTTTTAATTTGCCAATAACAATGAAATGGACGTGCCCCACAAGATGGGACCATAAAATTACACGTAAAGTAACATACCTTAATATGGAAATCGAATAAAAATTAGTGGATACATTGACGTAGGAAGAACACTTTTACATGTAGTGTATTGAATTCAGAATTGATTCACACATTTAGAACAACATAGATAGGTTAGACGCGCCCAGAGTTGACGTTTATATACATAATGCTCACTATTACTGTCCCGTGGGTCCTCCTCTTTTCGTAAGTGAAAATAACTGATTTGCTGCTAAATATACATAAATTGTAGAAGTAAATACCATATCATTATAATATATAATACTGTCGGCAATATATTATTGCATTCAACACACATTGATAAAGCCAATAATATATTCTCGAAACTGTAAAACATATTATTTCAATTTTGGTATTTGCTTTGGTCAGATTTTATTTTCATTTAATTTATTTTCACTAACTGCAGCCAGGCTTGGAACTGGCCCCGGCAGAGTTACCCACCCTCCACGCGGAAATCGACAGCACAGTCATCCCTCTTACTTGATTAACCTTGCGCACTACTGCTTTCGTTAGACGAGCAACCAATCAATACTAATAAAGTGTAATCTGAATATGTGCGCCTTATAAAATAATATATCATTTCCCTATTCTATAAACTTATCAGAACCGAATATCTGCTTTGATGCTACATATCTATTCTGTAACCAAATGAAGTTCAGAAATACTAGCGGCGTTTCGGGAACAAACTATTTCCATCCTCGGGACTAGTTTTGAGAGGCTCCAGTATATATAGTTGCTTAGTCCACCTTCTTCGAAGGATGCAATATCTATTCCATCGCCAGGCAACTTCATCCCGTTGACAATTACACACAGCAACACCACATACACTAATATGAGCAACGTCTTCCTATTCAATAGTCACCACACTAGTATTCACTTCTTGACGTAAGGGAAACACTTATAACAAAGTTCCTTTCTCCACTTTCACTAACTTCACCCGTGGATTAAAATACAATGTTGATCAGACGTTGTCCTACATCTACGCTGTTCGAATATTTGGGCCATCTCCTCTTCAGGCTGCTGAATGCACCCTGTATATGCTGGAGCCTCTCGCATTCTGTCCCTGAGTTAGGAAATGTACGCTCCACAAATACCGCAAGTCACTTCTGAATTCATTTGGAATATTAATCCAAATATATTTTCATTTACACACCCAATAAATAATTCGCTCATAGCCTATCTAAAACAATGTGCTTAACTATCATGAACTGTATGACCTTACAATGAAGTTATAAACAATGCTTAGTCCGTGCAGTACTGTCTACCTTAAAGTTTGCAAGGCAAACCAGGTTACAAGGAATGGCTGTGATATCGATCTCCCCCAAAGTTAAAAAAAAAAAAAAAAAAAAAAGACAAGAGGGACAGAATATAGAGCGTTATGTATATAAGTTTCCAATCATAGTTTAGTGAAATCAATGCCAAATGTGTAAAAGTTAGCGCATATTCAAAACTGTAATTGATTTTTTAAAATATGGAGACAAAATTTTTCAATTAGGGAAAGAGGTTGCATTATTCAAAAACGAAGATTATATGTTTGTTATAATAAAAAATTTAGCTAACTGCAGTATGTGCCCCTTCAGTTGAAACCCCAATCGATTAAATCGCTAAATCTACTCTAAAGTATATGAATAACTACATTTTATGGCAAACGAGGCAATTCTGGACTAAAATTTAATGTCAATAACTCGCGGCTACATATAACAAATTATTTTCTATTCTATTTTTGACAGATTATGCTCAGATATATGATCATGTATTGTAAATAAGGGTCATTTTCTCGTATATTTGAATCTCTAGCTTGGACGATTGTTACTTCTGAAAATGTATGGGATTACAAAATCAAAGATCGAATTCAATATTAGATTCTATCATCAAGAATGCCATCCGATATACAAGTTAATATTGCACAGCAATCAGTGTTAATACAGTCATTAATGGTAACGAAATAACTGTCTGGAAGAGGAAACGAAAGATTCGTTTAATGTCGTTTTGTGATTATTCACAGTGAAATTTGGTTGATCTGGAAAGGATTAACAATTTTTTAATTTGCCAATAACAATGAAATGGACGTGCCCCACAAGATGGGACCATAAAATTACACGTAAAGTAACATACCTTAATATGGAAATCGAATAAAAATTAGTGGATACATTGACGTAGGAAGAACACTTTTACATGTAGTGTATTGAATTCAGAATTGATTCACACATTTAGAACAACATAGATAGGTTAGACGCGCCCAGAGTTGACGTTTATATACATAATGCTCACTATTACTGTCCCGTGGGTCCTCCTCTTTTCGTACGTGAAAATAACTGATTTGCTGCTAAATATACATAAATTGTAGAAGTAAATACCATATCATTATAATATATAATACTGTCGGCAATATATTATTGCATTCAACACAAATTGATAAAGCCAATAATATATTCTCGAAACTGTAAAACATATTATTTCAATTTTGGTATTTGCTTTGGTCATATTTTATTTTCATTTAATTTATTTTCACTAACTGCAGCCAGGCTTGGAACTGGCCCCGGCAGAGTTACCCACCCTCCACGCGGAAATCGACAGCACAGTCATCCCTCTTACTTGATTAACCTTGCGCACTACTGCTTTCGTTAGACGAGCAACCAATCAATACTAATAAAGTGTAATCTGAATATGTGCGCCTTATAAAATAATATATCATTTCCCTATTCTATAAACTTATCAGAACCGAATATCTGCTTTGATGCTACATATCTATTCTGTAACCAAATGAAGTTCAGAAATAGTAGCGGCGTTTCGGGAACAAACTATTTCCATCCTCGGGACTAGTTTTGAGAGGCTCCAGTATATATAGTTGCTTAGTCCACCTTCTTCGAAGGATGCAATATCTATTCCATCGCCAGGCAACTTCATCCCGTTGACAATTACACACAGCAACACCACATACACTAATATGAGCAACGTCTTCCTATTCAATAGTCACCACACTAGTATTCACTTCTTGACGTAAGGGAAACACTTATAACAAAGTTCCTTTCTCCACTTTCACTAACTTCACCCGTGGATTAAAATACAATGTTGATCAGACGTTGTCCTACATCTACGCTGTTCGAATATTTGGGCCATCTCCTCTTCAGGCTGCTGAATGCACCCTGTATATGCTGGAGCCTCTCGCATTCTGTCCCTGAGTTAGGAAATGTACGCTCCACAAATACCGCAAGTCACTTCTGAATTCATTTGGAATATTAATCCAAATATATTTTCATTTACACACCCAATAAATAATTCGCTCATAGCCTATCTAAAACAATGTGCTTAACTATCATGAACTGTATGACCTTACAATGAAGTTATAAACAATGCTTAGTCCGTGCAGTACTGTCTACCTTAAAGTTTGCAAGGCAAACCAGGTTACAAGGAATGGCTGTGATATCGATCTCCCCCAAAGTTAAAAAAAAAAAAAAAAAAAAGACAAGAGGGACAGAATATAGAGCGTTATGTATATAAGTTTCCAATCATAGTTTAGTGAAATCAATGCCAAATGTGTAAAAGTTAGCGCATATTCAAAACTGTAATTGATTTTTTAAAATATGGAGACAAAATTTTTCAATTAGGGAAAGAGGTTGCATTATTCAAAAACGAAGATTATATGTTTGTTATAATAAAAAATTTAGCTAACTGCAGTATGTGCCCCTTCAGTTGAAACCCCAATCGATTAAATCGCTAAATCTACTCTAAAGTATATGAATAACTACATTTTATGGCAAACGAGGCAATTCTGGACTAAAATTTAATGCCAATAACTCGCGGCTACATATAACAAATTATTTTCTATTCTATTTTTGACAGATTATGCTCAGATATATGATCATGTATTGTAAATAAGGGTCATTTTCTCGTATATTTGAATCTCTAGCTTGGACGATTGTTACTTCTGAAAATGTATGGGATTACAAAATCAAAGATCGAATTCAATATTAGATTCTATCATCAAGAATGCTATCCGATATACAAGTTAATATTGCACAGCAATCAGTGTTAATACAGTCATTAATGGTAACGAAATAACTGTCTGGAAGAGGAAACGAAAGATTCGTTTAATGTCGTTTTGTGATTATTCACAGTGAAATTTGGTTGATCTGGAAAGGATTAACAATTTTTTAATTTGCCAATAACAATGAAATGGACGTGCCCCACAAGATGGGACCATAAAATTACACGTAAAGTAACATACCTTAATATGGAAATCGAATAAAAATTAGTGGATACATTGACGTAGGAAGAACACTTTTACATGTAGTGTATTGAATTCAGAATTGATTCACACATTTAGAACAACATAGATAGGTTAGACGCGCCCAGAGTTGACGTTTATATACATAATGCTCACTATTACTGTCCCGTGGGTCCTCCTCTTTTCGTAAGTGAAAATAACTGATTTGCTGCTAAATATACATAAATTGTAGAAGTAAATACCATATCATTATAATATATAATACTGTCGGCAATATATTATTGCATTCAACACACATTGATAAAGCCAATAATATATTCTCGAAACTGTAAAACATATTATTTCAATTTTGGTATTTGCTTTGGTCAGATTTTATTTTCATTTAATTTATTTTCACTAACTGCAGCCAGGCTTGGAACTGGCCCCGGCAGAGTTACCCACCCTCCACGCGGAAATCGACAGCACAGTCATCCCTCTTACTTGATTAACCTTGCGCACTACTGCTTTCGTTAGACGAGCAACCAATCAATACTAATAAAGTGTAATCTGAATATGTGCGCCTTATAAAATAATATATCATTTCCCTATTCTATAAACTTATCAGAACCGAATATCTGCTTTGATGCTACATATCTATTCTGTAACCAAATGAAGTTCAGAAATACTAGCGGCGTTTCGGGAACAAACTATTTCCATCCTCGGGACTAGTTTTGAGAGGCTCCAGTATATATAGTTGCTTAGTCCACCTTCTTCGAAGGATGCAATATCTATTCCATCGCCAGGCAACTTCATCCCGTTGACAATTACACACAGCAACACCACATACACTAATATGAGCAACGTCTTCCTATTCAATAGTCACCACACTAGTATTCACTTCTTGACGTAAGGGAAACACTTATAACAAAGTTCCTTTCTCCACTTTCACTAACTTCACCCGTGGATTAAAATACAATGTTGATCAGACGTTGTCCTACATCTACGCTGTTCGAATATTTGGGCCATCTCCTCTTCAGGCTGCTGAATGCACCCTGTATATGCTGGAGCCTCTCGCATTCTGTCCCTGAGTTAGGAAATGTACGCTCCACAAATACCGCAAGTCACTTCTGAATTCATTTGGAATATTAATCCAAATATATTTTCATTTACACACCCAATAAATAATTCGCTCATAGCCTATCTAAAACAATGTGCTTAACTATCATGAACTGTATGACCTTACAATGAAGTTATAAACAATGCTTAGTCCGTGCAGTACTGTCTACCTTAAAGTTTGCAAGGCAAACCAGGTTACAAGGAATGGCTGTGATATCGATCTCCCCCAAAGTTAAAAAAAAAAAAAAAAAAAAAAAGACAAGAGGGACAGAATATAGAGCGTTATGTATATAAGTTTCCAATCATAGTTTAGTGAAATCAATGCCAAATGTGTAAAAGTTAGCGCATATTCAAAACTGTAATTGATTTTTTAAAATATGGAGACAAAATTTTTCAATTAGGGAAAGAGGTTGCATTATTCAAAAACGAAGATTATATGTTTGTTATAATAAAAAATTTAGCTAACTGCAGTATGTGCCCCTTCAGTTGAAACCCCAATCGATTAAATCGCTAAATCTACTCTAAAGTATATGAATAACTACATTTTATGGCAAACGAGGCAATTCTGGACTAAAATTTAATGCCAATAACTCGCGGCTACATATAACAAATTATTTTCTATTCTATTTTTGACAGATTATGCTCAGATATATGATCATGTATTGTAAATAAGGGTCATTTTCTCGTATATTTGAATCTCTAGCTTGGACGATTGTTACTTCTGAAAATGTATGGGATTACAAAATCAAAGATCGAATTCAATATTAGATTCTATCATCAAGAATGCTATCCGATATACAAGTTAATATTGCACAGCAATCAGTGTTAATACAGTCATTAATAGTAACGAAATAACTGTCTGGAAGAGGAAACGAAAGATTCGTTTAATGTCGTTTTGTGATTATTCACAGTGAAATTTGGTTGATCTGGAAAGGATTAACAATTTTTTAATTTGCCAATAACAATGAAATGGACGTGCCCCACAAGATGGGACCATAAAATTACACGTAAAGTAACATACCTTAATATGGAAATCGAATAAAAATTAGTGGATACATTGACGTAGGAAGAACACTTTTACATGTAGTGTATTGAATTCAGAATTGATTCACACATTTAGAACAACATAGATAGGTTAGACGCGCCCAGAGTTGACGTTTATATACATAATGCTCACTATTACTGTCCCGTGGGTCCTCCTCTTTTCGTACGTGAAAATAACTGATTTGCTGCTAAATATACATAAATTGTAGAAGTAAATACCATATCATTATAATATATAATACTGTCGGCAATATATTATTGCATTCAACACAAATTGATAAAGCCAATAATATATTCTCGAAACTGTAAAACATATTATTTCAATTTTGGTATTTGCTTTGGTCAGATTTTATTTTCATTTAATTTATTTTCACTAACTGCAGCCAGGCTTGGAACTGGCCCCGGCAGAGTTACCCACCCTCCACGCGGAAATCGACAGCACAGTCATCCCTCTTACTTGATTAACCTTGCGCACTACTGCTTTCGTTAGACGAGCAACCAATCAATACTAATAAAGTGTAATCTGAATATGTGCGCCTTATAAAATAATATATCATTTCCCTATTCTATAAACTTATCAGAACCGAATATCTGCTTTGATGCTACATATCTATTCTGTAACCAAATGAAGTTCAGAAATACTAGCGGCGTTTCGGGAACAAACTATTTCCATCCTCGGGACTAGTTTTGAGAGGCTCCAGTATATATAGTTGCTTAGTCCACCTTCTTCGAAGGATGCAATATCTATTCCATCGCCAGGCAACTTCATCCCGTTGACAATTACACACAGCAACACCACATACACTAATATGAGCAACGTCTTCCTATTCAATAGTCACCACACTAGTATTCACTTCTTGACGTAAGGGAAACACTTATAACAAAGTTCCTTTCTCCACTTTCACTAACTTCACTCGTGGATTAAAATACAATGTTGATCAGACGTTGTCCTACATCTACGCTGTTCGAATATTTGGGCCATCTCCTCTTCAGGCTGCTGAATGCACGCTGTATATGCTGGAGCCTGTCGCATTCTGTCCCTGAGTTAGGAAATGTACGCTCCACAAATACCACAAGTCACTTCTGAATTCATTTGGAATATTAATCCAAATATATTTTCATTTACACACCCAATAAATAATTCGCTCATAGCCTATCTAAAACAATGTGCTTAACTATCATGAACTGTATGACCTTACAATGAAGTTATAAACAACGCTTAGTCCGTGCAGTACTGTCTACCTTAAAGTTTGCAAGGCAAACCAGGTTACAAGGAATGGCTGTGATATCGATCTCCCCCAAAGTTAAAAAAAAAAAGACAAGAGGGACAGAATATAGAGCGTTATGTATATAAGTTTCCAATCATAGTTTAGTGAAATCAATGCCAAATGTGTAAAAGTTAGCGCATATTCAAAACTGTAAATGATTTTTTAAAATATGGAAACGAAATACCTTCAATTAGGGAAAGAGGTTGCATTATTAAAAAACGAAGATTATATGTTTGTTATAATAAAAAATTTAGCTAACTGCAGTATGTGCCCCTTCAGTTGAAACCCCAATCGGTTAAATCGCTAAATCTACTCTAAAGTATATGAATAACTACATTTTATGGCAAACGAGGCAATTCTGGACTAAAATTTAATGCCAATAACTCGCGGCTACATATAACAAATTATTTTCTATTCTATTTTTGACAGATTATGCTCAGATATATGATCATGTATTGTAAATAAGGGTCATTTTCTCGTATATTTGAATCTCTAGCTTGGACGATTGTTACTTCTGAAAATGTATGGGATTACAAAATCAAAGATCGAATTCAATATTAGATTCTATCATCAAGAATGCTATCCGATATACAAGTTAATATTGCACAGCAATCAGTGTTAATACAGTCATTAATGGTAACGAAATAACTGTCTGGAAGAGGAAACGAAAGATTCGTTTAATGTCGTTTTGTGATTATTCACAGTGAAATTTGGTTGATCTGGAAAGGGGTAACAATTTTTTAATTTGCCAATAACAATGAAATGGACGTGCCCCACAAGATGGGACCATAAAATTACACGTAAAGTAACATACCTTAATATGGAAATCGAATAAAAATTAGTGGATACATTGACGTAGGAAGAACAGTTTTACATGTAGTGTATTGAATTCAGAATTCATTCACACATTTAGAACAACATAGATAGGTTAGACGCGCCCAGAGTTGACGTTTATATACATAATGCTCACTATTACTGTCCCGTGGGTCCTCCTCTTTTCGTAAGTGAAAATAACTGATTTGCTGCTAAATATACATAAATTGTAGAAGTAAATACCATATCATTATAATATATAATACTGTCGGCAATATATTATTGCATTCAACACACATTGATAAAGCCAATAATAAATTCTCGAAACTGTAAAACATATTATTTCAATTTTGGTATTTGCTTTGGTCAGATTTTATTTTCATTTAATTTATTTTCACTAACTGCAGCCAGGCTTGGAACTGGCCCCGGCAGAGTTACCCACCCTCCACGCGGAAATCGACAGCACAGTCATCCCTCTTACTTGATTAACCTTGCGCACTACTGCTTTCGTTAGACGAGCAACCAATCAATACTAATAAAGTGTAATCTGAATATGTGCGCCTTATAAAATAATATATCATTTCCCTATTCTATAAACTTATCAGAACCGAATATCTGCTTTGATGCTACATATCTATTCTGTAACCAAATGAAGTTCAGAAATACTAGCGGCGTTTCGGGAACAAACTATTTCCATCCTCGGGACTAGTTTTGAGAGGCTCCAGTATATATAGTTGCTTAGTCCACCTTCTTCGAAGGATGCAATATCTATTCCATCGCCAGGCAACTTCATCCCGTTGACAATTACACACAGCAACACCACATACACTAATATGAGCAACGTCTTCCTATTCAATAGTCACCACACTAGTATTCACTTCTTGACGTAAGGGAAACACTTATAACAAAGTTCCTTTCTCCACTTTCACTAACTTCACTCGTGGATTAAAATACAATGTTGATCAGACGTTGTCCTACATCTACGCTGTTCGAATATTTGGGCCATCTCCTCTTCAGGCTGCTGAATGCACCCTGTATATGCTGGAGCCTCTCGCATTCTGTCCCTGAGTTAGGAAATGTACGCTCCACAAATACCGCAAGTCACTTCTGAATTCATTTGGAATATTAATCCAAATATATTTTCATTTACACACCCAATAAATAATTCGCTCATAGCCTATCTAAAACAATGTGCTTAACTATCATGAACTGTATGACCTTACAATGAAGTTATAAACAACGCTTAGTCCGTGCAGTACTGTCTACCTTAAAGTTTGCAAGGCAAACCAGGTTACAAGGAATGGCTGTGATATCGAACTCCCCCAAAGTTAAAAAAAAAAGACAAGAGGGACAGAATATAGAGCGTTATGTATATAAGTTTCCAATCATAGTTTAGTGAAATCAATGCCAAATGTGTGAAAGTTAGCGCATATTCAAAACTGTAATTGATTTTTTAAAATATGGAGACAAAATACCTTCAATTAGGGAAAGAGGTTGCATTATTCAAAAACGAATATTATATGTTTGTTATAATAAAAAATTTAGCTAACTTCAGTATGTGCCCCTTCAGTTGAAACCCCAATCGGTTAAATCGCTAAATCTACTCTAAAGTATATGAATAACTACATTTTATGGCAAACCAGGCAATTCTGGACTAAAATTTAATGTCAATAACTCGCGGCTACATATAACAAATTATTTTCTATTCTATTTTTGACAGATTATGCTCAGATATATGATCATGTATT
The DNA here is from genome assembly GCF_964235325.1 of Thermobia domestica. Classification (NCBI taxonomy): domain Eukaryota; kingdom Metazoa; phylum Arthropoda; class Insecta; order Zygentoma; family Lepismatidae; genus Thermobia; species Thermobia domestica. Next base: position 162,747 of record NW_027656039.1, read on the forward strand.
GTAAATAAGGGTCATTTTCTCGTATATTTGAATCTCTAGCTTGGACGATTGTTACTTCTGAAAATGTATGGGATTACAAAATCAAAGATCGAATTCAATATTAGATTCTATCATCAAGAATGCTATCCGATATACAAGTTAATATTGCACAGCAATCAGTGTTAATACAGTCATTAATGGTAACGAAATAACTGTCTGGAAGAGGAAACGAAAGATTCGTTTAATGTCGTTTTCTGATTATTCACAGTGAAATTTGGTTGATCTGGAAAGGGGTAACAATTTTTTACTTTGCCAATAACAATGAAATGGACGTGCCCCACAAGATGGGACCATAAAATTACACGTAAAGTAACATACCTTAATATGGAAATCGAATAAAAATTAGTGGATACATTGACGTAGGAAGAACACTTTTACATGTAGTGTATTGAATTCAGAATTCATTCACACATTTAGAACAACATAGATAGGTTAGACGCGCCCAGAGTTGACGTTTATATACATAATGCTCACTATTACTGTCCCGTGGGTCCTCCTCTTTTCGTAAGTGAAAATAACTGATTTGCTGCTAAATATACATAAATTGTAGAAGTAAATACCATATCATTATAATATATAATACTGTCGGCAATATATTATTGCATTCAACACACATTGATAAAGCCAATAATATATTCTCGAAACTGTAAAACATATTATTTCAATTTTGGTATTTGCTTTGGTCAGATTTTATTTTCATTTAATTTATTTTCACTAACTGCAGCCAGGCTTGGAACTGGCCCCGGCAGAGTTACCCACCCTCCACGCGGAAATCGACAGCACAGTCATTCCTCTTACTTGATTAACCTTGCGCACTACTGCTTTCGTTAGACGAGCAACCAATCAATACTAATAAAGTGTAATCTGAATATGTGCGCCTTATAAAATAATATATCATTTCCCTATTCTATAAACTTATCAGAACCGAATATCTGCTTTGATGCTACATATCTATTCTGTAACCAAATGAAGTTCAGAAATACTAGCGGCGTTTCGGGAACAAACTATTTCCATCCTCGGGACTAGTTTTGAGAGGCTCCAGTATATATAGTTGCTTAGTCCACCTTCTTCGAAGGATGCAATATCTATTCCATCGCCAGGCAACTTCATCCCGTTGACAATTACACACAGCAACACCACATACACTAATATGAGCAACGTCTTCCTATTCAATAGTCACCACACTAGTATTCACTTCTTGACGTAAGGGAAACACTTATAACAAAGTTCCTTTCTCCACTTTCACTAACGTCACTCGTGGATTAAAATACAATGTTGATCAGACGTTGTCCTACATCTACGCTGTTCGAATATTTGGGCCATCTCCTCTTCAGGCTGCTGAATGCACCCTGTATATGCTGGAGCCTCTCGCATTCTGTCCCTGAGTTAGGAAATGTACGCTCCACAAATACCGCAAGTCACTTCTGAATTCATTTGGAATATTAATCCAAATATATTTTCATTTACACACCCAATAAATAATTCGCTCATAGCCTATCTAAAACAATGTGCTTAACTATCATGAACTGTATGACCTTACAATGAAGTTATAAACAACGCTTAGTCCGTGCAGTACTGTCTACCTTAAAGTTTGCAAGGCAAACCAGGTTACAAGGAATGGCTGTGATATCGATCTCCCCCAAAGTTAAAAAAAAAAAAAAAAAAGACAAGAGGGACAGAATATAGAGCGTTATGTATATAGGTTTCCAATCATAGTTTAGTGAAATCAATGCCAAATGTGTAAAAGTTAGCGCATATTCAAAACTGTAATTGATTTTTTAAAATATGGAGACAAAATACCTTCAATTAGGGAAAGAGGTTGCATTATTCAAAAACGAAGGTTATATGTTTGTTATAATAAAAAATTTAGCTAACTGCAGTATGTGCCCCTTCAGTTGAAACCCCAATCGGTTAAATCGCTAAATCTACTCTAAAGTATATGAATAACTACATTTTATGGCAAACCAGGCAATTCTGGACTAAAATTTAATGCCAATAACTCGCGGCTACATATAACAAATTATTTTCTATTCTATTTTTGACAGATTATGCTCAGATATATGATCATGTATTGTAAATAAGGGTCATTTTCTCGTATATTTGAATCTCTAGCTTGGACGATTGTTACTTCTGAAAATGTATGGGATTACAAAATCAAAGATCGAATTCAATATTAGATTCTATCATCAAGAATGCTATCCGATATACAAGTTAATATTGCACAGCAATCAGTGTTAATACAGTCATTAATGGTAACGAAATAACTGTCTGGAAGAGGAAACGAAAGATTCGTTTAATGTCGTTTTCTGATTATTCACAGTGAAATTTGGTTGATCTGGAAAGGGGTAACAATTTTTTAATTTGCCAATAACAATGAAATGGACGTGCCCCACAAGATGGGACCATAAAATTACACGTAAAGTAACATACCTTAATATGGAAATCGAATAAAAATTAGTGGATACATTGACGTAGGAAGAACACTTTTACATGTAGTGTATTGAATTCAGAATTGATTCACACATTTAGAACAACATAGATAGGTTAGACGCGCCCAGAGTTGACGTTTATATACATAATGCTCACTATTACTGTCCCGTGGTTCCTCCTCTTTTCGTAAGTGAAAATAACTGATTTGCTGCTAAATATACATAAATTGTAGAAGTAAATACCATATCATTATAATATATAATACTGTCGGCAATATATTATTGCATTCAACACACATTGATAAAGCCAATAATATATTCTCGAAACTGTAAAACATATTATTTCAATTTTGGTATTTGCTTTGGTCAGATTTTATTTTCATTTAATTTATTTTCACTAACTGCAGCCAGGCTTGGAACTGGCCCCGGCAGAGTTACCCACCCTCCACGCGGAAATCGACAGCACAGTCATCCCTCTTACTTGATTAACCTTGCGCACTACTGCTTTCGTTAGACGAGCAACCAATCAATACTAATAAAGTGTAATCTGAATATGTGCGCCTTATAAAATAATATATCATTTCCCTATTCTATAAACTTATCAGAACCGAATATCTGCTTTGATGCTACATATCTATTCTGTAACCAAATGAAGTTCAGAAATACTAGCGGCGTTTTGGGAACAAACTATTTCCATCCTCGGGACTAGTTTTGAGAGGTTCCAGTATATATAGTTGCTTAGTCCACCTTCTTCGAAGGATGCAATATCTATTCCATCGCCAGGCAACTTCATCCCGTTGACAATTACACACAGCAACACCACATACACTAATATGAGCAACGTCTTCCTATTCAATAGTCACCACACTAGTATTCACTTCTTGACGTAAGGGAAACACTTATAACAAAGTTCCTTTCTCCACTTTCACTAACTTCACTCGTGGATTAAAATACAATGTTGATCAGACGTTGTCCTACATCTACGCTGTTCGAATATTTGGGCCATCTCCTCTTCAGGCTGCTGAATGCACCCTGTATATACTGGAGCCTGTCGCATTCTGTCCCTGAGTTAGGAAATGTACGCTCCACAAATACCGCAAGTCACTTCTGAATTCATTTGGAATATTAATCCAAATATATTTTCATTTACACACCCAATAAATAATTCGCTCATAGCCTATCTAAAACAATGTGCTTAACTATCATGAACTGTATGACCTTACAATGAAGTTATAAACAACGCTTAGTCCGTGCAGTACTGTCTACCTTAAAGTTTGCAAGGCAAACCAGGTTACAAGGAATGGCTGTGATATCGATCTCCCCCAAAGTTAAAAAAAAAAAGACAAGAGGGACAGAATATAGAGCGTTATGTATATAAGTTTCCAATCATAGTTTAGTGAAATCAATGCCAAATGTGTGAAAGTTAGCGCATATTCAAAACTGTAATTGATTTTTTAAAATATGGAGACAAAATACCTTCAATTAGGGAAAGAGGTTGCATTATTCAAAAACGAAGATTATATGTTTGTTATAATAAAAAATTTAGCTAACTGCAGTATGTGCCCCTTCAGTTGAAACCCCAATCGGTTAAATCGCTAAATCTACTCTAAAGTATATGAATAACTACATTTTATGGCAAACCAGGCAATTCTGGACTAAAATTTAATGTCAATAACTCGCGGCTACATATAACAAATTATTTTCTATTCTATTTTTGACAGATTATGCTCAGATATATGATCATGTATTGTAAATAAGGGTCATTTTCTCGTATATTTGAATCTCTAGCTTGGACGATTGTTACTTCTGAAAATGTATGGGATTACAAAATCAAAGATCGAATTCAATATTAGATTCTATCATCAAGAATGCTATCCGATATACAAGTTAATATTGCACAGCAATCAGTGTTAATACAGTCATTAATGGTAACGAAATAACTGTCTGGAAGAGGAAACGAAAGATTCGTTTAATGTCGTTTTCTGATTATTCACAGTGAAATTTGGTTGATCTGGAAAGGGGTAACAATTTTTTAATTTGCCAATAACAATGAAATGGACGTGCCCCACAAGATGGGACCATAAAATTACACGTAAAGTAACATACCTTAATATGGAAATCGAATAAAAATTAGTGGATACATTGACGTAGGAAGAACACTTTTACATGTAGTGTATTGAATTCAGAATTCATTCACACATTTAGAACAACATAGATAGGTTAGACGCGCCCAGAGTTGACGTTTATATACATAATGCTCACTATTACTGTCCCGTGGGTCCTCCTCTTTTCGTAAGTGAAAATAACTGATTTGCTGCTAAATATACATAAATTGTAGAAGTAAATACCATATCATTATAATATATAATACTGTCGGCAATATATTATTGCATTCAACACACATTGATAAAGCCAATAATATATTCTCGAAACTGTAAAACATATTATTTCAATTTTGGTATTTGCTTTGGTCATATTTTATTTTCATTTAATTTATTTTCACTAACTGCAGCCAGGCTTGGAACTGGCCCCGGCAGAGTTACCCACCCTCCACGCGGAAATCGACAGCACAGTCATCCCTCTTACTTGATTAACCTTGCGCACTACTGCTTTCGTTAGACGAGCAACCAATCAATACTAATAAAGTGTAATCTGAATATGTGCGCCTTATAAAATAATATATCATTTCCCTATTCTATAAACTTATCAGAACCGAATATCTGCTTTGATGCTACATATCTATTCTGTAACCAAATGAAGTTCAGAAATACTAGCGGCGTTTCGGGAACAAACTATTTCCATCCTCGGGACTAGTTTTGAGAGGCTCCAGTATATATAGTTGCTTAGTCCACCTTCTTCGAAGGATGCAATATCTATTCCATCGCCAGGCAACTTCATCCCGTTGACAATTACACACAGCAACACCACATACACTAATATGAGCAACGTCTTCCTATTCAATAGTCACCACACTAGTATTCACTTCTTGACGTAAGGGAAACACTTATAACAAAGTTCCTTTCTCCACTTTCACTAACTTCACTCGTGGATTAAAATACAATGTTGATCAGACGTTGTCCTATATCTACGCTGTTCGAATATTTGGGCCATCTCCTCTTCAGGCTGCTGAATGCACCCTGTATATGCTGGAGCCTCTCGCATTCTGTCCCTGAGTTAGGAAATGTACGCTCCACAAATACCGCAAGTCACTTCTGAATTCATTTGGAATATTAATCCAAATATAATTTCATTTACACACCCAATAAATAATTCGCTCATAGCCTATCTAAAACAATGTGCTTAACTATCATGAACTGTATGACCTTACAATGAAGTTATAAACAACACTTAGTCCGTGCAGTACTGTCTACCTTAAAGTTTGCAAGGCAAACCAGGTTACAAGGAATGGCTGTGATATCGATCTCCCCCAAAGTTAAAAAAAAAAAAAAGACAAGAGGGACAGAATATAGAGCGTTATGTATATAAGTTTCCAATCATAGTTTAGTGAAATCAATGCCAAATGTGTAAAAGTTAGCGCATATTCAAAACTGTAATTGATTTTTTAAAATATGGAGACAAAATACCTTCAATTAGGGAAAGAGGTTGCATTATTCAAAAACGAAGATTATATGTTTGTTATAATAAAAAATTTAGCTAACTGCAGTATGTGCCCCTTCAGTTGAAACCCCAATCGGTTAAATCGCTAAATCTACTCTAAAGTATATGAATAACTACATTTTATGGCAAACCAGGCAATTCTGGACTAAAATTTAATGTCAATAACTCGCGGCTACATATAACAAATTATTTTCTATTCTATTTTTGACAGATTATGCTCAGATATATGATCATGTATTGTAAATAAGGGTCTTTTTCTCGTATATTTGAATCTCTAGCTTGGACGATTGTTACTTCTGAAAATGTATGGGATTACAAAATCAAAGATCGAATTCAATATTAGATTCTATCATCAAGAATGCTATCCGATATACAAGTTAATATTGCACAGCAATCAGTGTTAATACAGTCATTAATGGTAACGAAATAACTGTCTGGAAGAGGAAACGAAAGATTCGTTTAATGTCGTTTTGTGATTATTCACAGTGAAATTTGGTTGATCTGGAAAGGGGTAACAATTTTTTAATTTGCCACTAACAATGAAATGGACGTGCCCCACAAGATGGGACCATAAAATTACACGTAAAGTAACATACCTTAATATGGAAATCGAATAAAAATTAGTGGATACATTGACGTAGGAAGAACACTTTTACATGTAGTGTATTGAATTCAGAATTGATTCACACATTTAGAACAACATAGATAGGTTAGACGCGCCCAGAGTTGACGTTTATATACATAATGCTCACTATTACTGTCCCGTGGGTCCTCCTCTTTTCGTAAGTGAAAATAACTGATTTGCTGCTAAATATACATAAATTGTAGAAGTAAATACCATATCATTATAATATATAATACTGTCGGCAATATATTATTGCATTCAACACACATTGATAAAGCCAATAATATATTCTCGAAACTGTAAAACATATTATTTCAATTTTGGTATTTGCTTTGGTCAGATTTTATTTTCATTTAATTTATTTTCACTAACTGCAGCCAGGCTTGGAACTGGCCCCGGCAGAGTTACCCACCCTCCACGCGGAAATCGACAGCACAGTCATCCCTCTTACTTGATTAACCTTGCGCACTACTGCTTTCGTTAGACGAGCAACCAATCAATACTAATAAAGTGTAATCTGAATATGTGCGCCTTATAAAATAATATATCATTTCCCTATTCTATAAACTTATCAGAACCGAATATCTGCTTTGATGCTACATATCTATTCTGTAACCAAATGAAGTTCAGAAATACTAGCGGCGTTTCGGGAACAAACTATTTCCATCCTCGGGACTAGTTTTGAGAGGCTCCAGTATATATAGTTGCTTAGTCCACCTTCTTCGAAGGATGCAATATCTATTCCATCGCCAGGCAACTTCATCCCGTTGACAATTACACACAGCAACACCACATACACTAATATGAGCAACGTCTTCCTATTCAATAGTCACCACACTAGTATTCACTTCTTGACGTAAGGGAAACACTTATAACAAAGTTCCTTTCTCCACTTTCACTAACTTCACTCGTGGATTAAAATACAATGTTGATCAGACGTTGTCCTACATCTACGCTGTTCGAATATTTGGGCCATCTCCTCTTCAGGCTGCTGAATGCACCCTGTATATGCTGGAGCCTCTCGCATTCTGTCCCTGAGTTAGGAAATGTACGCTCCACAAATACCGCAAGTCACTTCTGAATTCATTTGGAATATTAATCCAAATATATTTTCATTTACACACCCAATAAATAATTCGCTCATAGCCTATCTAAAACAATGTGCTTAACTATCATGAACTGTATGACCTTACAATGAAGTTATAAACAACGCTTAGTCCGTGCAGTACTGTCTACCTTAAAGTTTGCAAGGCAAACCAGGTTACAAGGAATGGCTGTGATATCGATCTCCCCCAAAGTTAAAAAAAAAAGACAAGAGGGACAGAATATAGAGCGTTATGTATATAAGTTTCCAATCATAGTTTAGTGAAATCAATGCCAAATGTGTGAAAGTTAGCGCATATTCAAAACTGTAATTGATTTTTTAAAATATGGAGACAAAATACCTTCAATTAGGGAAAGAGGTTGCATTATTCAAAAACGAATATTATATGTTTGTTATAATAAAAAATTTAGCTAACTTCAGTATGTGCCCCTTCAGTTGAAACCCCAATCGGTTAAATCGCTAAATCTACTCTAAAGTATATGAATAACTACATTTTATGGCAAACCAGGCAATTCTGGACTAAAATTTAATGTCAATAACTCGCGGCTACATATAACAAATTATTTTCTATTCTATTTTTGACAGATTATGCTCAGATATATGATCATGTATTGTAAATAAGGGTCATTTTCTCGTATATTTGAATCTCTAGCTTGGACGATTGTTACTTCTGAAAATGTATGGGATTACAAAATCAAAGATCGAATTCAATATTAGATTCTATCATCAAGAATGCTATCCGATATACAAGTTAATATTGCACAGCAATCAGTGTTAATACAGTCATTAATGGTAACGAAATAACTGTCTGGAAGAGGAAACGAAAGATTCGTTTAATGTCGTTTTCTGATTATTCACAGTGAAATTTGGTTGATCTGGAAAGGGGTAACAATTTTTTAATTTGCCAATAACAATGAAATGGACGTGCCCCACAAGATGGGACCATAAAATTACACGTAAAGTAACATACCTTAATATGGAAATCGAATAAAAATTAGTGGATACATTGACGTAGGAAGAACACTTTTACATGTAGTGTATTGAATTCAGAATTGATTCACACATTTAGAACAACATAGATAGGTTAGACGCGCCCAGAGTTGACGTTTATATACATAATGCTCACTATTACTGTCCCGTGGGTCCTCCTCTTTTCGTAAGTGAAAATAACTGATTTGCTGCTAAATATACATAAATTGTAGAAGTAAATACCATATCATTATAATATATAATACTGTCGGCAATATATTATTGCATTCAACACACATTGATAAAGCCAATAATATATTCTCGAAACTGTAAAACATATTATTTCAATTTTGGTATTTGCTTTGGTCAGATTTTATTTTCATTTAATTTATTTTCACTAACTGCAGCCAGGCTTGGAACTGGCCCCGGCAGAGTTACCCACCCTCCACGCGGAAATCGACAGCACAGTCATCCCTCTTACTTGATTAACCTTGCGCACTACTGCTTTCGTTAGACGAGCAACCAATCAATACTAATAAAGTGTAATCTGAATATGTGCGCCTTATAAAATAATATATCATTTCCCTATTCTATAAACTTATCAGAACCGAATATCTGCTTTGATGCTACATATCTATTCTGTAACCAAATGAAGTTCAGAAATACTAGCGGCGTTTCGGGAACAAACTATTTCCATCCTCGGGACTAGTTTTGAGAGGCTCCAGTATATATAGTTGCTTAGTCCACCTTCTTCGAAGGATGCAATATCTATTCCATCGCCAGGCAACTTCATCCCGTTGACAATTACACACAGCAACACCACATACACTAATATGAGCAACGTCTTCCTATTCAATAGTCACCACACTAGTATTCACTTCTTGACGTAAGGGAAACACTTATAACAAAGTTCCTTTCTCCACTTTCACTAACTTCACTCGTGGATTAAAATACAATGTTGATCAGACGTTGTCCTATATCTACGCTGTTCGAATATTTGGGCCATCTCCTCTTCAGGCTGCTGAATGCACCCTGTATATGCTGGAGCCTCTCGCATTCTGTCCCTGAGTTAGGAAATGTACGCTCCACAAATACCGCAAGTCACTTCTGAATTCATTTGGAATATTAATCCAAATATAATTTCATTTACACACCCAATAAATAATTCGCTCATAGCCTATCTAAAACAATGTGCTTAACTATCATGAACTGTATGACCTTACAATGAAGTTATAAACAACACTTAGTCCGTGCAGTACTGTCTACCTTAAAGTTTGCAAGGCAAACCAGGTTACAAGGAATGGCTGTGATATCGATCTCCCCCAAAGTTAAAAAAAAAAAAAAGACAAGAGGGACAGAATATAGAGCGTTATGTATATAAGTTTCCAATCATAGTTTAGTGAAATCAATGCCAAATGTGTAAAAGTTAGCGCATATTCAAAACTGTAATTGATTTTTTAAAATATGGAGACAAAATACCTTCAATTAGGGAAAGAGGTTGCATTATTCAAAAACGAAGATTATATGTTTGTTATAATAAAAAATTTAGCTAACTGCAGTATGTGCCCCTTCAGTTGAAACCCCAATCGGTTAAATCGCTAAATCTACTCTAAAGTATATGAATAACTACATTTTATATCAAACCAGGCAATTCTGGACTAAAATTTAATGTCAATAACTCGCGGCTACATATAACAAATTATTTTCTATTCTATTTTTGACAGATTATGCTCAGATATATGATCATGTATTGTAAATAAGGGTCTTTTTCTCGTATATTTGAATCTCTAGCTTGGACGATTGTTACTTCTGAAAATGTATGGGATTACAAAATCAAAGATCGAATTCAATATTAGATTCTATCATCAAGAATGCTATCCGATATACAAGTTAATATTGCACAGCAATCAGTGTTAATACAGTCATTAATGGTAACGAAATAACTGTCTGGAAGAGGAAACGAAAGATTCGTTTAATGTCGTTTTCTGATTATTCACAGTGAAATTTGGTTGATCTGGAAAGGGGTAACAATTTTTTAATTTGCCAATAACAATGAAATGGACGTGCCCCACAAGATGGGACCATAAAATTACACGTAAAGTAACATACCTTAATATGGAAATCGAATAAAAATTAGTGGATACATTGACGTAGGAAGAACACTTTTACATGTAGTGTATTGAATTCAGAATTGATTCACACATTTAGAACAACATAGATAGGTTAGACGCGCCCAGAGTTGACGTTTATATACATAATGCTCACTATTACTGTCCCGTGGGTCCTCCTCTTTTCGTAAGTGAAAATAACTGATTTGCTGCTAAATATACATAAATTGTAGAAGTAAATACCATATCATTATAATATATAATACTGTCGGCAATATATTATTGCATTCAACACACATTGATAAAGCCAATAATATATTCTCGAAACTGTAAAACATATTATTTCAATTTTGGTATTTGCTTTGGTCAGATTTTATTTTCATTTAATTTATTTTCACTAACTGCAGCCAGGCTTGGAACTGGCCCCGGCAGAGTTACCCACCCTCCACGCGGAAATCGACAGCACAGTCATCCCTCTTACTTGATTAACCTTGCGCACTACTGCTTTCGTTAGACGAGCAACCAATCAATACTAATAAAGTGTAATCTGAATATGTGCGCCTTATAAAATAATATATCATTTCCCTATTCTATAAACTTATCAGAACCGAATATCTGCTTTGATGCTACATATCTATTCTGTAACCAAATGAAGTTCAGAAATACTAGCGGCGTTTCGGGAACAAACTATTTCCATCCTCGGGACTAGTTTTGAGAGGCTCCAGTATATATAGTTGCTTAGTCCACCTTCTTCGAAGGATGCAATATCTATTCCATCGCCAGGCAACTTCATCCCGTTGACAATTACACACAGCAACACCACATACACTAATATGAGCAACGTCTTCCTATTCAATAGTCACCACACTAGTATTCACTTCTTGACGTAAGGGAAACACTTATAACAAAGTTCCTTTCTCCACTTTCACTAACTTCACTCGTGGATTAAAATACAATGTTGATCAGACGTTGTCCTACATCTACGCTGTTCGAATATTTGGGCCATCTCCTCTTCAGGCTGCTGAATGCACCCTGTATATGCTGGAGCCTCTCGCATTCTGTCCCTGAGTTAGGAAATGTACGCTCCACAAATACCGCAAGTCACTTCTGAATTCATTTGGAATATTAATCCAAATATATTTTCATTTACACACCCAATAAATAATTCGCTCATAGCCTATCTAAAACAATGTGCTTAACTATCATGAACTGTATGACCTTACAATGAAGTTATAAACAACGCTTAGTCCGTGCAGTACTGTCTACCTTAAAGTTTGCAAGGCAAACCAGGTTACAAGGAATGGCTGTGATATCGATCTCCCCCAAAGTTAAAAAAAAAAGACAAGAGGGACAGAATATAGAGCGTTATGTATATAAGTTTCCAATCATAGTTTAGTGAAATCAATGCCAAATGTGTGAAAGTTAGCGCATATTCAAAACTGTAATTGATTTTTTAAAATATGGAGACAAAATACCTTCAATTAGGGAAAGAGGTTGCATTATTCAAAAACGAATATTATATGTTTGTTATAATAAAAAATTTAGCTAACTTCAGTATGTGCCCCTTCAGTTGAAACCCCAATCGGTTAAATCGCTAAATCTACTCTAAAGTATATGAATAACTACATTTTATGGCAAACCAGGCAATTCTGGACTAAAATTTAATGTCAATAACTCGCGGCTACATATAACAAATTATTTTCTATTCTATTTTTGACAGATTATGCTCAGATATATGATCATGTATTGTAAATAAGGGTCATTTTCTCGTATATTTGAATCTCTAGCTTGGACGATTGTTACTTCTGAAAATGTATGGGATTACAAAATCAAAGATCGAATTCAATATTAGATTCTATCATCAAGAATGCTATCCGATATACAAGTTAATATTGCACAGCAATCAGTGTTAATACAGTCATTAATGGTAACGAAATAACTGTCTGGAAGAGGAAACGAAAGATTCGTTTAATGTCGTTTTCTGATTATTCACAGTGAAATTTGGTTGATCTGGAAAGGGGTAACAATTTTTTACTTTGCCAATAACAATGAAATGGACGTGCCCCACAAGATGGGACCATAAAATTACACGTAAAGTAACATACCTTAATATGGAAATCGAATAAAAATTAGTGGATACATTGACGTAGGAAGAACACTTTTACATGTAGTGTATTGAATTCAGAATTGATTCACACATTTAGAACAACATAGATAGGTTAGACGCGCCCAGAGTTGACGTTTATATACATAATGCTCACTATTACTGTCCCGTGGGTCCTCCTCTTTTCGTAAGTGAAAATAACTGATTTGCTGCTAAATATACATAAATTGTAGAAGTAAATACCATATCATTATAATATATAATACTGTCGGCAATATATTATTGCATTCAACACACATTGATAAAGCCAATAATATATTCTCGAAACTGTAAAACATATTATTTCAATTTTGGTATTTGCTTTGGTCAGATTTTATTTTCATTTAATTTATTTTCACTAACTGCAGCCAGGCTTGGAACTGGCCCCGGCAGAGTTACCCACCCTCCACGCGGAAATCGACAGCACAGTCATCCCTCTTACTTGATTAACCTTGCGCACTACTGCTTTCGTTAGACGAGCAACCAATCAATACTAATAAAGTGTAATCTGAATATGTGCGCCTTATAAAATAATATATCATTTCCCTATTCTATAAACTTATCAGAACCGAATATCTGCTTTGATGCTACATATCTATTCTGTAACCAAATGAAGTTCAGAAATACTAGCGGCGTTTCGGGAACAAACTATTTCCATCCTCGGGACTAGTTTTGAGAGGCTCCAGTATATATAGTTGCTTAGTCCACCTTCTTCGAAGGATGCAATATCTATTCCATCGCCAGGCAACTTCATCCCGTTGACAATTACACACAGCAACACCACATACACTAATATGAGCAACGTCTTCCTATTCAATAGTCACCACACTAGTATTCACTTCTTGACGTAAGGGAAACACTTATAACAAAGTTCCTTTCTCCACTTTCACTAACTTCACTCGTGGATTAAAATACAATGTTGATCAGACGTTGTCCTACATCTACGCTGTTCGAATATTTGGGCCATCTCCTCTTCAGGCTGCTGAATGCACCCTGTATATGCTGGAGCCTCTCGCATTCTGTCCCTGAGTTAGGAAATGTACGCTCCACAAATACCGCAAGTCACTTCTGAATTCATTTGGAATATTAATCCAAATATAATTTCATTTACACACCCAATAAATAATTCGCTCATAGCCTATCTAAAACAATGTGCTTAACTATCATGAACTGTATGACCTTACAATGAAGTTATAAACAACACTTAGTCCGTGCAGTACTGTCTACCTTAAAGTTTGCAAGGCAAACCAGGTTACAAGGAATGGCTGTGATATCGATCTCCCCCAAAGTTAAAAAAAAAAAAAGACAAAAGGGACAGAATATAGAGCGTTATGTATATAAGTTTCCAATCATAGTTTAGTGAAATCAATGCCAAATGTGTAAAAGTTAGCGCATATTCAAAACTGTAATTGATTTTTTAAAATATGGAGACAAAATACCTTCAATTAGGGAAAGAGGTTGCATTATTCAAAAACGAAGATTATATGTTTGTTATAATAAAAAATTTAGCTAACTGCAGTATGTGCCCCTTCAGTTGAAACCCCAATCGGTTAAATCGCTAAATCTACTCTAAAGTATATGAATAACTACATTTTATGGCAAACCAGGCAATTCTGGACTAAAATTTAATGTCAATAACTCGCGGCTACATATAACAAATTATTTTCTATTCTATTTTTGACAGATTATGCTCAGATATATGATCATGTATTGTAAATAAGGGTCTTTTTCTCGTATATTTGAATCTCTAGCTTGGACGATTGTTACTTCTGAAAATGTATGGGATTACAAAATCAAAGATCGAATTCAATATTAGATTCTATCATCAAGAATGCTATCCGATATACAAGTTAATATTGCACAGCAATCAGTGTTAATACAGTCATTAATGGTAACGAAATAACTGTCTGGAAGAGGAAACGAAAGATTCGTTTAATGTCGTTTTCTGATTATTCACAGTGAAATTTGGTTGATCTGGAAAGGGGTAACAATTTTTTACTTTGCCAATAACAATGAAATGGACGTGCCCCACAAGATGGGACCATAAAATTACACGTAAAGTAACATACCTTAATATGGAAATCGAATAAAAATTAGTGGATACATTGACGTAGGAAGAACACTTTTACATGTAGTGTATTGAATTCAGAATTGATTCACACATTTAGAACAACATAGATAGGTTAGACGCGCCCAGAGTTGACGTTTATATACATAATGCTCACTATTACTGTCCCGTGGGTCCTCCTCTTTTCGTAAGTGAAAATAACTGATTTGCTGCTAAATATACATAAATTGTAGAAGTAAATACCATATCATTATAATATATAATACTGTCGGCAATATATTATTGCATTCAACACACATTGATAAAGCCAATAATATATTCTCGAAACTGTAAAACATATTATTTCAATTTTGGTATTTGCTTTGGTCAGATTTTATTTTCATTTAATTTATTTTCACTAACTGCAGCCAGGCTTGGAACTGGCCCCGGCAGAGTTACCCACCCTCCACGCGGAAATCGACAGCACAGTCATCCCTCTTACTTGATTAACCTTGCGCACTACTGCTTTCGTTAGACGAGCAACCAATCAATACTAATAAAGTGTAATCTGAATATGTGCGCCTTATAAAATAATATATCATTTCCCTATTCTATAAACTTATCAGAACCGAATATCTGCTTTGATGCTACATATCTATTCTGTAACCAAATGAAGTTCAGAAATACTAGCGGCGTTTCGGGAACAAACTATTTCCATCCTCGGGACTAGTTTTGAGAGGCTCCAGTATATATAGTTGCTTAGTCCACCTTCTTCGAAGGATGCAATATCTATTCCATCGCCAGGCAACTTCATCCCGTTGACAATTACACACAGCAACACCACATACACTAATATGAGCAACGTCTTCCTATTCAATAGTCACCACACTAGTATTCACTTCTTGACGTAAGGGAAACACTTATAACAAAGTTCCTTTCTCCACTTTCACTAACTTCACTCGTGGATTAAAATACAATGTTGATCAGACGTTGTCCTACATCTACGCTGTTCGAATATTTGGGCCATCTCCTCTTCAGGCTGCTGAATGCACCCTGTATATGCTGGAGCCTCTCGCATTCTGTCCCTGAGTTAGGAAATGTACGCTCCACAAATACCGCAAGTCACTTCTGAATTCATTTGGAATATTAATCCAAATATATTTTCATTTACATACCCAATAAATAATTCGCTCATAGCCTATCTAAAACAATGTGCTTAACTATCATGAACTGTATGACCTTACAATGAAGTTATAAACAACGCTTAGTCCGTGCAGTACTGTCTACCTTAAAGTTTGCAAGGAAAACCAGGTTACAAGGAATGGCTGTGATATCGATCTCCCCCAAAGTTAAAAAAAAAAGACAAGAGGGACACAATATATAGACTGTTATGTATATAAGTTTCCAATCATAGTTTAGTGAAATCAATGCCAAATGTGTGAAAGTTAGCGCATATTCAAAACTGTAATTGATTTTTTAAAATATGGAGACAAAATACCTTCAATTAGGGAAAGAGGTTGCATTATTCAAAAACGAAGATTATATGTTTGTTATAATAAAAAATTTAGCTAACTGCAGTATGTGCCCCTTCATTTGAAACCCCAATCGGTTAAATCGCTAAATCTACTCTAAAGTATATGAATAACTACATTTTATGGCAAACCAGGCAATTCTGGACTAAAATTTAATGCCAATAACTCGCGGCTACATATAACAAATTATTTTCTATTCTATTTTTGACAGATTATGCTCAGATATATGATCATGTATTGTAAATAAGGGTCATTTTCTTGTATATTTGAATCTCTAGCTTGGACGATTGTTACTTCTGAAAATGTATGGGATTACAAAATCAAAGATCGAATTCAATATTAGATTCTATCATCAAGAATGCTATCCGATATACAAGTTAATATTGCACAGCAATCAGTGTTAATACAGTCATTAATGGTAACGAAATAACTGTCTGGAAGAGGAAACGAAAGATTCGTTTAATGTCGTTTTCTGATTATTCACAGTGAAATTTGGTTGATCTGGAAAGGGGTAACAATTTTTTAATTTGCCAATAACAATGAAATGGACGTGTCCCACAAGATGGGACCATAAAATTACACGTAAAGTAACATACTGTACCTTAATATGGAAAATGAATAAAATTTAGTGGATACATTGACGTAGGAAGAACACTTTTACATGTAGTGTATTGAATTCTGAATTGATTCACACATTTAGAACAACATAGATAGGTTAGACGCGCCCAGAGTTGTCGTTTATATACATAATGCTCACTATTACTGTCCCGTGGGTCCTCTTTTCGTAAGTGAAAATAACTGATTTGCTGCTAAATATACATAAATTGTAGAAGTAAATACCATATCATTATAATATATAATACTGTCGGCAATATATTATTGCATTCAACACACATTGATAAAGCCAATAATATATTCTCGAAACTGTAAAACATATTATTTCAATTTTGGTATTTGCTTTGGTCAGATTTTATTTTCATTTAATTTATTTTCACTAACTGCAGCCAGGCTTGGAACTGGCCCCGGCAGAGTTACCCACCCTCCACGCGGAAATCGACAGCACAGTCATCCCTCTTACTTGATTAACCTTGCGCACTACTGCTTTCGTTAGACGAGCAACCAATCAATACTAATAAAGTGTAATCTGAATATGTGCGCCTTATAAAATAATATATCATTTCCCTATTCTATAAACTTATCAGAACCGAATATCTGCTTTGATGCTACATATCTATTCTGTAACCAAATGAAGTTCAGAAATACTAGCGGCGTTTCGGGAACAAACTATTTCCATCCTCGGGACTAGTTTTGAGAGGCTCCAGTATATATAGTTGCTTAGTCCACCTTCTTCGAAGGATGCAATATCTATTCCATCGCCAGGCAACTTCATCCCGTTGACAATTACACACAGCAACACCACATACACTAATATGAGCAACGTCTTCCTATTCAATAGTCACCACACTAGTATTCACTTCTTGACGTAAGGGAAACACTTATAACAAAGTTCCTTTCTCCACTTTCACTAACTTCACTCGTGGATTAAAATACAATGTTGATCAGACGTTGTCCTACATCTACGCTGTTCGAATATTTGGGCCATCTCCTCTTCAGGCTGCTGAATGCACCCTGTATATGCTGGAGCCTCTCGCATTCTGTCCCTGAGTTAGGAAATGTACGCTCCACAAATACCGCAAGTCACTTCTGAATTCATTTGGAATATTAATCCAAATATATTTTCATTTACATACCCAATAAATAATTCGCTCATAGCCTATCTAAAACAATGTGCTTAACTATCATGAACTGTATGACCTTACAATGAAGTTATAAACAACGCTTAGTCCGTGCAGTACTGTCTACCTTAAAGTTTGCAAGGCAAACCAGGTTACAAGGAATGGCTGTGATATCGATCTCCCCCAAAGTTAAAAAAAAAAAAAAAAAGACAAGAGGGCAGAATATAGAGCGTAATGTATATAAGTTTCCAATCATAGTTTAGTGAAATCAATGCCAAATGTGTAAAAGTTAGCGCATATTCAAAACTGTAATTGATTGTTTAAAATATGGAGACAAAATATTTTCATTTAGGGAAAGAGGTTGCATTATTCAAAAACGAAGATTATATGTTAGTTATAATAAAAAATTTAACTAACTCCAGTATGTGCCCCTTCAGTTGAAATCCCAATCGGTTAAATCGCTAAATCTACTCTAAAGTATATGAATAACTACATTTTATGGCAAACCAGGCAATTCTGGACTAAAATTTAATGCCAATAACTCGCGGCTACATATAACAAATTATTTTCTATTCTATTTTTGAGAGATTATGCTCAGATATATGATCATGTATTGTAAATAAGGGTCATTTTCTCGTATATTTGAATCTCTAGCTTGGACGATTGTTACTTCTGAAAATGTATGGGATTACAAAATCAAAGATCGAATTCAATATTAGATTCTATCATCAAGAATGCTATCCGATATACAAGTTAATATTGCACAGCAATCAGTGTTAATACAGTCATTAATGGTAACGAAATAACTGTCTGGAAGAGGAAACGAAAGATTCGTTTAATGTCGTTTTCTGATTATTCACAGTGAAATTTGGTTGGTCTGGAAAGGGGTAACAATTTTTTAATTTGCCAATAACAATGAAATGGACGTGCCCCACAAGATGGGACCATAAAATTACACGTAAAGTAACATACCTTAATATGGAAATCGAATAAAAATTAGTGGATACATTGACGTAGGAAGAACACTTTTACATGTAGTGTATTGAATTCAGAATTCATTCACACATTTAGAACAAAATAGATAGGTTAGACGCGCCCAGAGTTGACGTTTATATACATAATGCTCACTATTACTGTCCCGTGGGTCCTCCTCTTTTCGTAAGTGAAAATAACTGATTTGCTGCTAAATATACATAAATTGTAGAAGTAAATACCATATCATTATAATATATAATACTGTCGGCAATATATTATTGCATTCAACACACATTGATAAAGCCAATAATATATTCTCGAAACTGTAAAACATATTATTTCAATTTTGGTATTTGCTTTGGTCAGATTTTATTTTCATTTAATTTATTTTCACTAACTGCAGCCAGGCTTGGAACTGGCCCCGGCAGAGTTACCCACCCTCCACGCGGAAATCGACAGCACAGTCATCCCTCTTACTTGATTAACCTTGCGCACTACTGCTTTCGTTAGACGAGCAACCAATCAATACTAATAAAGTGTAATCTGAATATGTGCGCCTTATAAAATAATATATCATTTCCCTATTCTATAAACTTATCAGAACCGAATATCTGCTTTGATGCTACATATCTATTCTGTAACCAAATGAAGTTCAGAAATACTAGCGGCGTTTCGGGAACAAACTATTTCCATCCTCGGGACTAGTTTTGAGAGGCTCCAGTATATATAGTTGCTTAGTCCACCTTCTTCGAAGTATGCAATATCTATTCCATCGCCAGGCAACTTCATCCCGTTGACAATTACACACAGCAACACCACATACACTAATATGAGCAACGTCTTCCTATTCAATAGTCACCACACTAGTATTCACTTCTTGACGTAAGGGAAACACTTATAACAAAGTTCCTTTCTCCACTTTCACTAACTTCACTCGTGGATTAAAATACAATGTTGATCAGACGTTGTCCTACATCTACGCTGTTCGAATATTTTGGGCCATCTCCTCTTCAGGCTGTTGAATGCACCCTGTATATGCTGGAGCCTCTCGCATTCTGTCCCTGAGTTAGGAAATGTACGCTCCACAAATACCGCAAGTCACTTCTTAATTCATTTGGAATATTAATCCAAATATATTTTCATTTACACACCCAATAAATAATTCGCTCATAGCCTATCTAAAACAATGTGCTTAACTATCATGAACTGTATGACCTTACAATGAAGTTATAAACAACGCTTAGTCCGTGCAGTACTGTCTACCTTAAAGTTTGCAAGGCAAACCAGGTTACAAGGAATGGCTGTGATATCGATCTCACCCAAAGTTAAAAAAAAAAAGACAAGAGGGACAGAATATAGAGCGTTATGTATATAAGTTTCCAATCATAGTTTAGTGAAATCAATGCCAAATGTGTGAAAGTTAGCGCATATTCAAAACTGTAATTGATTTTTTAAAATATGGAGACAAAATACCTTCAATTAGGGAAAGAGGTTGCATTATTCAAAAACGAAGATTATATGTTTGTTATAATAAAAAATTTAGCTAACTGCAGTATGTGCCCCTTCATTTGAAACCCCAATCGGTTAAATCGCTAAATCTACTCTAAAGTATATGAATAACTACATTTTATGGCAAACCAGGCAATTCTGGACTAAAATTTAATGCCAATAACTCGCGGCTACATATAACAAATTATTTTCTATTCTATTTTTGACAGATTATGCTCAGATATATGATCATGTATTGTAAATAAGGGTCATTTTCTTGTATATTTGAATCTCTAGCTTGGACGATTGTTACTTCTGAAAATGTATGGGATTACAAAATCAAAGATCGAATTCAATATTAGATTCTATCATCAAGAATGCTATCCGATATACAAGTTAATATTGCACAGCAATCAGTGTTAATACAGTCATTAATGGTAACGAAATAACTGTCTGGAAGAGGAAACGAAAGATTCGTTTAATGTCGTTTTGTGATTATTCACAGTGAAATTTGGTTGATCTGGAAAGGGGTAACAATTTTTTAATTTGCCAATAACAATGAAATGGACGTGCCCCACAAGATGGGACCATAAAATTACACGTAAAGTAACATACCTTAATATGGAAATCGAATAAAAATTAGTGGATACATTGACGTAGGAAGAACACTTTTACATGTAGTGTATTGAATTCAGAATTGATTCACACATTTAGAACAACATAGATAGGTTAGACGCGCCCAGAGTTGACGTTTATATACATAATGCTCACTATTACTGTCCCGTGGGTCCTCCTCTTTTCGTAAGTGAAAATAACTGATTTGCTGCTAAATATACATAAATTTTAGAAGTAAATACCATATCATTATAATATATAATACTGTCGGTAATATATTATTGCATTCAACACACATTGATAAAGCCAATAATATATTCTCGAAACTGTAAAACATATTATTTCAATTTTGGTATTTGCTTTGGTCAGATTTTATTTTCATTTAATTTATTTTCACTAACTGCAGCCAGGCTTGGAACTGGCCCCGGCAGAGTTACCCACCCTCCACGCGGAAATCGACAGCACAGTCATCCCTCTTACTTGATTAACCTTGCGCACTACTGCTTTCGTTAGACGAGCAACCAATCAATACTAATAAAGTGTAATCTGAATATGTGCGCCTTATAAAATAATATATCATTTCCCTATTCTATAAACTTATCAGAACCGAATATCTGCTTTGATGCTACATATCTATTCTGTAACCAAATGAAGTTCAGAAATACTAGCGGCGTTTCGGGAACAAACTATTTCCATCCTCGGGACTAGTTTTGAGAGGCTCCAGTATATATAGTTGCTTAGTCCACCTTCTTCGAAGGATGCAATATCTATTCCATCGCCAGGCAACTTCATCCCGTTGACAATTACACACAGCAACACCACATACACTAATATGAGCAAAGTCTTCCTATTCAATAGTCACCACACTACTATTCACTTCTTGACGTAAGGGAAACACTTATAACAAAGTTCCTTTCTCCACTTTCACTAACTTCACTCGTGGATTAAAATACAATGTTGATCAGACGTTGTCCTACATCTACGCTGTTCGAATATTTGGGCCATCTCCTCTTCAGGCTGTTGAATGCACCCTGTATATGCTGGAGCCTCTCGCATTCTGTCCCTGAGTTAGGAAATGTACGCTCCACAAATACCGCAAATCACTTCTGAATTCATTTGGAATATTAATCCAAATATATTTTCATTTACATACCCAATAAATAATTCGCTCATAGCCTATCTAAAACAATGTGCTTAACTATCATGAACTGTATGACCTTACAATGAAGTTATAAACAACGCTTAGTCCGTGCAGTACTGTCTACCTTAAAGTTTGCAAGGCAAACCAGGTTACAAGGAATGGCTGTGATATCGATCTCCCCCAAAGTAAAAAAAAAAAAAAAAAAAAGACAAGAGGGCAGAATATAGAGCGTAATGTATATAAGTTTCCAATCATAGTTTAGTGAAATCAATGCCAAATGTGTAAAAGTTAGCGCATATTCAAAACTGTAATTGATTGTTTAAAATATGGAGACAAAATATTTTCATTTAGGGAAAGAGGTTGCATTATTCAAAAACGAAGATTATATGTTAGTTATAATAAAAAATTTAACTAACTCCAGTATGTGCCCCTTCAGTTGAAATCCCAATCGGTTAAATCGCTAAATCTACTCTAAAGTATATGAATAACTACATTTTATGGCAAACCAGGCAATTCTGGACTAAAATTTAATGCCAATAACTCGCGGCTACATATAACAAATTATTTTCTATTCTATTTTTGAGAGATTATGCTCAGATATATGATCATGTATTGTAAATAAGGGTCATTTTCTCGTATATTTGAATCTCTAGCTTGGACGATTGTTCCTTCTGAAAATGTATGGGATTACAAAATCAAAGATCGAATCCAATATTAGATTCTCTCATCAAGAATGCTATCCGATATACAAGTTAATATTGCACAGCAATCAGTGTTAATACAGTCATTAATGGTAACGAAATAACTGTCTGGAAGAGGAAACGAAAGATTCGTTTAATGTCGTTTTCTGATTATTCACACTGAAATTTGGTTGGTCTGGAAAGGGGTAACAATTTTTTAATTTGCCAATAACAATGAAATGGACGTGCCCCACAAGATGGGACCATAAAATTACACGTAAAGTAACATACCTTAATATGGAAATCGAATAAAAATTAGTGGATACATTGACGTAGGAAGAACACTTTTACATGTAGTGTATTGAATTCAGAATTCATTCACACATTTAGAACAAAATAGATAGGTTAGACGCGCCCAGAGTTGACGTTTATATACATAATGCTCACTATTACTGTTCCGTGGGTCCTCCTCTTTTCGTAAGTGAAAATAACTGATTTGCTGCTAAATATACATAAATTGTAGAAGTAAATACCATATCATTATAATATATAATACTGTCGGCAATATATTATTGCATTCAACACACATTGATAAAGCCAATAATATATTCTCGAAACTGTAAAACATATTATTTCAATTTTGGTATTTGCTTTGGTCAGATTTTATTTTCATTTAATTTATTTTCACTAACTGCAGCCAGGCTTGGAACTGGCCCCGGCAGAGTTACCCACCCTCCACGCGGAAATCGACAGCACAGTCATCCCTCTTACTTGATTAACCTTGCGCACTACTGCTTTCGTTAGACGAGCAACCAATCAATACTAATAAAGTGTAATCTGAATATGTGCGCCTTATAAAATAATATATCATTTCCCTATTCTATAAACTTATCAGAACCGAATATCTGCTTTGATGCTACATATCTATTCTGTAACCAAATGAAGTTCAGAAATACTAGCGGCGTTTCGGGAACAAACTATTTCCATCCTCGGGACTAGTTTTGAGAGGCTCCAGTATATATAGTTGCTTAGTCCACCTTCTTCGAAGGATGCAATATCTATTCCATCGCCAGGCAACTTCATCCCGTTGACAATTACACACAGCAACACCACATACACTAATATGAGCAACGTCTTCCTATTCAATAGTCACCACACTAGTATTCACTTCTTGACGTAAGGGAAACACTTATAACAAAGTTCCTTTCTCCACTTTCACTAACTTCACTCGTGGATTAAAATACAATGTTGATCAGACGTTGTCCTACATCTACGCTGTTCGAATATTTTGGGCCATCTCCTCTTCAGGCTGTTGAATGCACCCTGTATATGCTGGAGCCTCTCGCATTCTGTCCCTGAGTTAGGAAATGTACGCTCCACAAATACCGCAAGTCACTTCTGAATTCATTTGGAATATTAATCCAAATATATTTTCATTTACACACCCAATAAATAATTCGCTCATAGCCTATCTAAAACAATGTGCTTAACTATCATGAACTGTATGACCTTACAATGAAGTTATAAACAACGCTTAGTCCGTGCAGTACTGTCTACCTTAAAGTTTGCAAGGCAAACCAGGTTACAAGGAATGGCTGTGATATCGATCTCACCCAAAGTTAAAAAAAAAAAGACAAGAGGGACAGAATATAGAGCGTTATGTATATAAGTTTCCAATCATAGTTTAGTGAAATCAATGCCAAATGTGTGAAAGTTAGCGCATATTCAAAACTGTAATTGATTTTTTAAAATATGGAGACAAAATACCTTCAATTAGGGAAAGAGGTTGCATTATTCAAAAACGAAGATTATATGTTTGTTATAATAAAAAATTTAGCTAACTGCAGTATGTGCCCCTTCATTTGAAACCCCAATCGGTTAAATCGCTAAATCTACTCTAAAGTATATGAATAACTACATTTTATGGCAAACCAGGCAATTCTGGACTAAAATTTAATGCCAATAACTCGCGGCTACATATAACAAATTATTTTCTATTCTATTTTTGACAGATTATGCTCAGATATATGATCATGTATTGTAAATAAGGGTCATTTTCTTGTATATTTGAATCTCTAGCTTGGACGATTGTTACTTCTGAAAATGTATGGGATTACAAAATCAAAGATCGAATTCAATATTAGATTCTATCATCAAGAATGCTATCCGATATACAAGTTAATATTGCACAGCAATCAGTGTTAATACAGTCATTAATGGTAACGAAATAACTGTCTGGAAGAGGAAACGAAAGATTCGTTTAATGTCGTTTTGTGATTATTCACAGTGAAATTTGGTTGATCTGGAAAGGGGTAACAATTTTTTAATTTGCCAATAACAATGAAATGGACGTGCCCCACAAGATGGGACCATAAAATTACACGTAAAGTAACATACCTTAATATGGAAATCGAATAAAAATTAGTGGATACATTGACGTAGGAAGAACACTTTTACATGTAGTGTATTGAATTCAGAATTGATTCACACATTTAGAACAACATAGATAGGTTAGACGCGCCCAGAGTTGACGTTTATATACATAATGCTCACTATTACTGTCCCGTGGGTCCTCCTCTTTTCGTAAGTGAAAATAACTGATTTGCTGCTAAATATACATAAATTTTAGAAGTAAATACCATATCATTATAATATATAATACTGTCGGTAATATATTATTGCATTCAACACACATTGATAAAGCCAATAATATATTCTCGAAACTGTAAAACATATTATTTCAATTTTGGTATTTGCTTTGGTCAGATTTTATTTTCATTTAATTTATTTTCACTAACTGCAGCCAGGCTTGGAACTGGCCCCGGCAGAGTTACCCACCCTCCACGCGGAAATCGACAGCACAGTCATCCCTCTTACTTGATTAACCTTGCGCACTACTGCTTTCGTTAGACGAGCAACCAATCAATACTAATAAAGTGTAATCTGAATATGTGCGCCTTATAAAATAATATATCATTTCCCTATTCTATAAACTTATCAGAACCGAATATCTGCTTTGATGCTACATATCTATTCTGTAACCAAATGAAGTTCAGAAATACTAGCGGCGTTTCGGGAACAAACTATTTCCATCCTCGGGACTAGTTTTGAGAGGCTCCAGTATATATAGTTGCTTAGTCCACCTTCTTCGAAGGATGCAATATCTATTCCATCGCCAGGCAACTTCATCCCGTTGACAATTACACACAGCAACACCACATACACTAATATGAGCAACGTCTTCCTATTCAATAGTCACCACACTAGTATTCACTTCTTGACGTAAGGGAAACACTTATAACAAAGTTCCTTTCTCCACTTTCACTAACTTCACTCGTGGATTAAAATACAATGTTGATCAGACGTTGTCCTACATCTACGCTGTTCGAATATTTTGGGCCATCTCCTCTTCAGGCTGTTGAATGCACCCTGTATATGCTGGAGCCTCTCGCATTCTGTCCCTGAGTTAGGAAATGTACGCTCCACAAATACCGCAAGTCACTTCTGAATTCATTTGGAATATTAATCCAAATATATTTTCATTTACACACCCAATAAATAATTCGCTCATAGCCTATCTAAAACAATGTGCTTAACTATCATGAACTGTATGACCTTACAATGAAGTTATAAACAACGCTTAGTCCGTGCAGTACTGTCTACCTTAAAGTTTGCAAGGCAAACCAGGTTACAAGGAATGGCTGTGATATCGATCTCACCCAAAGTTAAAAAAAAAAAGACAAGAGGGACAGAATATAGAGCGTTATGTATATAAGTTTCCAATCATAGTTTAGTGAAATCAATGCCAAATGTGTGAAAGTTAGCGCATATTCAAAACTGTAATTGATTTTTTAAAATATGGAGACAAAATACCTTCAATTAGGGAAAGAGGTTGCATTATTCAAAAACGAAGATTATATGTTTGTTATAATAAAAAATTTAGCTAACTGCAGTATGTGCCCCTTCATTTGAAACCCCAATCGGTTAAATCGCTAAATCTACTCTAAAGTATATGAATAACTACATTTTATGGCAAACCAGGCAATTCTGGACTAAAATTTAATGCCAATAACTCGCGGCTACATATAACAAATTATTTTCTATTCTATTTTTGACAGATTATGCTCAGATATATGATCATGTATTGTAAATAAGGGTCATTTTCTTGTATATTTGAATCTCTAGCTTGGACGATTGTTACTTCTGAAAATGTATGGGATTACAAAATCAAAGATCGAATTCAATATTAGATTCTATCATCAAGAATGCTATCCGATATACAAGTTAATATTGCACAGCAATCAGTGTTAATACAGTCATTAATGGTAACGAAATAACTGTCTGGAAGAGGAAACGAAAGATTCGTTTAATGTCGTTTTGTGATTATTCACAGTGAAATTTGGTTGATCTGGAAAGGGGTAACAATTTTTTAATTTGCCAATAACAATGAAATGGACGTGCCCCACAAGATGGGACCATAAAATTACACGTAAAGTAACATACCTTAATATGGAAATCGAATAAAAATTAGTGGATACATTGACGTAGGAAGAACACTTTTACATGTAGTGTATTGAATTCAGAATTGATTCACACATTTAGAACAACATAGATAGGTTAGACGCGCCCAGAGTTGACGTTTATATACATAATGCTCACTATTACTGTCCCGTGGGTCCTCCTCTTTTCGTAAGTGAAAATAACTGATTTGCTGCTAAATATACATAAATTTTAGAAGTAAATACCATATCATTATAATATATAATACTGTCGGTAATATATTATTGCATTCAACACACATTGATAAAGCCAATAATATATTCTCGAAACTGTAAAACATATTATTTCAATTTTGGTATTTGCTTTGGTCAGATTTTATTTTCATTTAATTTATTTTCACTAACTGCAGCCAGGCTTGGAACTGGCCCCGGCAGAGTTACCCACCCTCCACGCGGAAATCGACAGCACAGTCATCCCTCTTACTTGATTAACCTTGCGCACTACTGCTTTCGTTAGACGAGCAACCAATCAATACTAATAAAGTGTAATCTGAATATGTGCGCCTTATAAAATAATATATCATTTCCCTATTCTATAAACTTATCAGAACCGAATATCTGCTTTGATGCTACATATCTATTCTGTAACCAAATGAAGTTCAGAAATACTAGCGGCGTTTCGGGAACAAACTATTTCCATCCTCGGGACTAGTTTTGAGAGGCTCCAGTATATATAGTTGCTTAGTCCACCTTCTTCGAAGGATGCAATATCTATTCCATCGCCAGGCAACTTCATCCCGTTGACAATTACACACAGCAACACCACATACACTAATATGAGCAAAGTCTTCCTATTCAATAGTCACCACACTACTATTCACTTCTTGACGTAAGGGAAACACTTATAACAAAGTTCCTTTCTCCACTTTCACTAACTTCACTCGTGGATTAAAATACAATGTTGATCAGACGTTGTCCTACATCTACGCTGTTCGAATATTTGGGCCATCTCCTCTTCAGGCTGTTGAATGCACCCTGTATATGCTGGAGCCTCTCGCATTCTGTCCCTGAGTTAGGAAATGTACGCTCCACAAATACCGCAAGTCACTTCTGAATTCATTTGGAATATTAATCCAAATATATTTTCATTTACATACCCAATAAATAATTCGCTCATAGCCTATCTAAAACAATGTGCTTAACTATCATGAACTGTATGACCTTACAATGAAGTTATAAACAACGCTTAGTCCGTGCAGTACTGTCTACCTTAAAGTTTGCAAGGCAAACCAGGTTACAAGGAATGGCTGTGATATCGATCTCCCCCAAAGTAAAAAAAAAAAAAAAAAAAAAAAAGACAAGAGGGCAGAATATAGAGCGTAATGTATATAAGTTTCCAATCATAGTTTAGTGAAATCAATGCCAAATGTGTAAAAGTTAGCGCATATTCAAAACTGTAATTGATTGTTTAAAATATGGAGAAAAAATATTTTCATTTAGGGAAAGAGGTTGCATTATTCAAAAACGAAGATTATATGTTAGTTATAATAAAAAATTTAACTAACTCCAGTATGTGCCCCTTCAGTTGAAATCCCAATCGGTTAAATCGCTAAATCTACTCTAAAGTATATGAATAACTACATTTTATGGCAAACCAGGCAATTCTGGACTAAAATTTAATGCCAATAACTCGCGGCTACATATAACAAATTATTTTCTATTCTATTTTTGAGAGATTATGCTCAGATATATGATCATGTATTGTAAATAAGGGTCATTTTCTCGTATATTTGAATCTCTAGCTTGGACGATTGTTACTTCTGAAAATGTATGGGATTACAAAATCAAAGATCGAATCCAATATTAGATTCTCTCATCAAGAATGCTATCCGATATACAAGTTAATATTGCACAGCAATCAGTGTTAATACAGTCATTAATGGTAACGAAATAACTGTCTGGAAGAGGAAACGAAAGATTCGTTTAATGTCGTTTTCTGATTATTCACAGTGAAATTTGGTTGGTCTGGAAAGGGGTAACAATTTTTTAATTTGCCAATAACAATGAAATGGACGTGCCCCACAAGATGGGACCATAAAATTACACGTAAAGTAACATACCTTAATATGGAAATCGAATAAAAATTAGTGGATACATTGACGTAGGAAGAACACTTTTACATGTAGTGTATTGAATTCAGAATTCATTCACACATTTAGAACAAAATAGATAGGTTAGACGCGCCCAGAGTTGACGTTTATATACATAATGCTCACTATTACTGTCCCGTGGGTCCTCCTCTTTTCGTAAGTGAAAATAACTGATTTGCTGCTAAATATACATAAATTGTAGAAGTAAATACCATATCATTATAATATATAATACTGTCGGCAATATATTATTGCATTCAACACACATTGATAAAGCCAATAATATATTCTCGAAACTGTAAAACATATTATTTCAATTTTGGTATTTGCTTTGGTCAGATTTTATTTTCATTTAATTTATTTTCACTAACTGCAGCCAGGCTTGGAACTGGCCCCGGCAGAGTTACCCACCCTCCACGCGGAAATCGACAGCACAGTCATCCCTCTTACTTGATTAACCTTGCGCACTACTGCTTTCGTTAGACGAGCAACCAATCAATACTAATAAAGTGTAATCTGAATATGTGCGCCTTATAAAATAATATATCATTTCCCTATTCTATAAACTTATCAGAACCGAATATCTGCTTTGATGCTACATATCTATTCTGTAACCAAATGAAGTTCAGAAATACTAGCGGCGTTTCGGGAACAAACTATTTCCATCCTCGGGACTAGTTTTGAGAGGCTCCAGTATATATAGTTGCTTAGTCCACCTTCTTCGAAGGATGCAATATCTATTCCATCGCCAGGCAACTTCATCCCGTTGACAATTACACACAGCAACACCACATACACTAATATGAGCAACGTCTTCCTATTCAATAGTCACCACACTAGTATTCACTTCTTGACGTAAGGGAAACACTTATAACAAAGTTCCTTTCTCCACTTTCACTAACTTCACTCGTGGATTAAAATACAATGTTGATCAGACGTTGTCCTACATCTACGCTGTTCGAATATTTTGGGCCATCTCCTCTTCAGGCTGTTGAATGCACCCTGTATATGCTGGAGCCTCTCGCATTCTGTCCCTGAGTTAGGAAATGTACGCTCCACAAATACCGCAAGTCACTTCTGAATTCATTTGGAATATTAATCCAAATATATTTTCATTTACACACCCAATAAATAATTCGCTCATAGCCTATCTAAAACAATGTGCTTAACTATCATGAACTGTATGACCTTACAATGAAGTTATAAACAACGCTTAGTCCGTGCAGTACTGTCTACCTTAAAGTTTGCAAGGCAAACCAGGTTACAAGGAATGGCTGTGATATCGATCTCACCCAAAGTTAAAAAAAAAAAGACAAGAGGGACAGAATATAGAGCGTTATGTATATAAGTTTCCAATCATAGTTTAGTGAAATCAATGCCAAATGTGTGAAAGTTAGCGCATATTCAAAACTGTAATTGATTTTTTAAAATATGGAGACAAAATACCTTCAATTAGGGAAAGAGGTTGCATTATTCAAAAACGAAGATTATATGTTTGTTATAATAAAAAATTTAGCTAACTGCAGTATGTGCCCCTTCATTTGAAACCCCAATCGGTTAAATCGCTAAATCTACTCTAAAGTATATGAATAACTACATTTTATGGCAAACCAGGCAATTCTGGACTAAAATTTAATGCCAATAACTCGCGGCTACATATAACAAATTATTTTCTATTCTATTTTTGACAGATTATGCTCAGATATATGATCATGTATTGTAAATAAGGGTCATTTTCTTGTATATTTGAATCTCTAGCTTGGACGATTGTTACTTCTGAAAATGTATGGGATTACAAAATCAAAGATCGAATTCAATATTAGATTCTATCATCAAGAATGCTATCCGATATACAAGTTAATATTGCACAGCAATCAGTGTTAATACAGTCATTAATGGTAACGAAATAACTGTCTGGAAGAGGAAACGAAAGATTCGTTTAATGTCGTTTTGTGATTATTCACAGTGAAATTTGGTTGATCTGGAAAGGGGTAACAATTTTTTAATTTGCCAATAACAATGAAATGGACGTGCCCCACAAGATGGGACCATAAAATTACACGTAAAGTAACATACCTTAATATGGAAATCGAATAAAAATTAGTGGATACATTGACGTAGGAAGAACACTTTTACATGTAGTGTATTGAATTCAGAATTGATTCACACATTTAGAACAACATAGATAGGTTAGACGCGCCCAGAGTTGACGTTTATATACATAATGCTCACTATTACTGTCCCGTGGGTCCTCCTCTTTTCGTAAGTGAAAATAACTGATTTGCTGCTAAATATACATAAATTTTAGAAGTAAATACCATATCATTATAATATATAATACTGTCGGTAATATATTATTGCATTCAACACACACTGATAAAGCCAATAATATATTCTCGAAACTGTAAAACATATTATTTAAATTTTGGTATTTGCTTTGGTCAGATTTTATTTTCATTTAATTTATTTTCACTAACTGCAGCCAGGCTTGGAACTGGCCCCGGCAGAGTTACCCACCCTCCACGCGGAAATCGACAGCACAGTCATCCCTCTTACTTGATTAACCTTGCGCACTACTGCTTTCGTTAGACGAGCAACCAATCAATACTAATAAAGTGTAATCTGAATATGTGCGCCTTATAAAATAATATATCATTTCCCTATTCTATAAACTTATCAGAACCGAATATCTGCTTTGATGCTACATATCTATTCTGTAACCAAATGAAGTTCAGAAATACTAGCGGCGTTTCGGGAACAAACTATTTCCATCCTCGGGACTAGTTTTGAGAGGCTCCAGTATATATAGTTGCTTAGTCCACCTTCTTCGAAGGATGCAATATCTATTCCATCGCCAGGCAACTTCATCCCGTTGACAATTACACACAGCAACACCACATACACTAATATGAGCAACGTCTTCCTATTCAATAGTCACCACACTAGTATTCACTTCTTGACGTAAGGGAAACACTTATAACAAAGTTCCTTTCTCCACTTTCACTAACTTCACTCGTGGATTAAAATACAATGTTGATCAGACGTTGTCCTACATCTACGCTGTTCGAATATTTGGGCCATCTCCTCTTCAGGCTGCTGAATGCACCCTGTATATGCTGGAGCCTCTCGCATTCTGTCCCTGAGTTAGGAAATGTACGCTCCACAAATACCGCAAGTCACTTCTGAATTCATTTGGAATATTAATCCAAATATATTTTCATTTACACACCCAATAAATAATTCGCTCATAGCCTATCTAAAACAATGTGTTTAACTATCATGAACTGTATGACCTTACAATGAAGTTATAAACAACGCTTAGTCCGTGCAGTACTGTCTACCTTAAAGTTTGCAAGGCAAACCAGGTTACAAGGAATGGCTGTGATATCGATCTCCCCCAAAGTTAAAAAAAAAAAAGACAAGAGGGACAGAATATAGAGCGTTATGTATATAAGTTTCCAATCATAGTTTAGTGAAATCAATGCCAAATGTGTGAAAGTTAGCGCATATTCAAAACTGTAATTGATTTTTTAAAATATGGAGACAAAATACCTTCAATTAGGGAAAGAGGTTGCATTATTCAAAAACGAAGATTATATGTTTGTTATAATAAAAAATTTAGCTAACTGCAGTATGTGCCCCTTCAGTTTAAACCCCAATCGGTTAAATCGCTAAATCTACTCTAAAGTATATGAATAACTACATTTTATGGCAAACCAGGCAATTCTGGACTAAAATTTAATGCCAATAACTCGCGGCTACATATAACAAATTATTTTCTATTCTATTTTTGACAGATTATGCTCAGATATATGATCATGTATTGTAAATAAGGGTCATTTTCTCGTATATTTGAATCTCTAGCTTGGACGATTGTTACTTCTGAAAATGTATGGGATTACAAAATCAAAGATCGAATTCAATATTAGATTCTATCATCAAGAATGCTATCCGATATACAAGTTAATATTGCACAGCAATCAGTGTTAATACAGTCATTAATGGTAACGAAATAACTGTCTGGAAGAGGAAACGAAAGATTCGTTTAATGTCGTTTTCTGATTATTCACAGTGAAATTTGGTTGATCTGGAAAGGGGTAACAATTTTTTAATTTGCCAATAACAATGAAATGGACGTGCCCCACAAGATGGGACCATAAAATTACACGTAAAGTAACATACCTTAATATGGAAATCGAATAAAAATTAGTGGATACATTGACGTAGGAAGAACACTTTTACATGTAGTGTATTGAATTCAGAATTGATTCACACATTTAGAACAACATAGATAGGTTAGACGCGCCCAGAGTTGACGTTTATATACATAATGCTCACTATTACTGTCCCGTGGGTCCTCCTCTTTCCGTAAGTGAAAATAACTGATTTGCTGCTAAATATACATAAATTTTAGAAGTAAATACCATATCATTATAATATATAATACTGTCAGCAATATATTATTGCATTCAGCACACATTGATAAAGCCAATAATATATTCTCGAAACTGTAAAACATATTATTTCAATTTTGGTATTTGCTTTGCTCAGATTTTATTTTCATTTAATTTATTTTCACTAACTGCAGCCAGGCTTGGAACTGGCCCCGGCAGAGTTACCCACCCTCCACGCGGAAATCGACAGCACAGTCATCCCTCTTACTTGATTAACCTTGCGCACTACTGCTTTCGTTAGACGAGCAACCAATCAATACTAATAAAGTGTAATCTGAATATGTGCGCCTTATAAAATAATATATCATTTCCCTATTCTATAAACTTATCAGAACAGAATATCTGCTTTGATGCTACATATCTATTCTGTAACCAAATGAAGTTCAGAAATACTAGCGGCGTTTCGGGAACAAACTATTTCCATCCTCGGGACTAGTTTTGAGAGGCTCCAGTATATATAGTTGCTTAGTCCACCTTCTTCGAAGGATGCAATATCTATTCCATCGCCAGGCAACTTCATCCCGTTGACAATTACACACAGCAACACCACATACACTAATATGAGCAACGTCTTCCTATTCAATAGTCACCACACTAGTATTCATTTCTTGACGTAAGGGAAACACTTATAACAAAGTTCCTTTCTCCACTTTCACTAACTTCACTCGTGGATTAAAATACCATGTTGATCAGACGTTGTCCTACATCTACGCTGTTCGAATATTTGGGCCATCTCCTCTTCAGGCTGCTGAATGCACCCTGTATATGCTGGAGCCTCTCGCATTCTGTCCCTGAGTTAGGAAATGTACGCTCCACAAATACCGCAAGTCACTTCTGAATTCATTTGGAATATTAATCCAAATATATTTTCATTTACACACCCAATAAATAATTCGCTCATAGCCTATCTAAAACAATGTGCTTAACTATCATGAACTGTATGACCTTACAATGAAGTTATAAACAACGCTTAGTCCGTGCAGTACTGTCTACCTTAAAGTTTGCAAGGCAAATCAGGTTACAAGGAATGGCTGTGATATCGATCTCCCCCAAAGTTAAAAAAAAAAGACAAGAGGGACAGAATATAGAGCGTTATGTATATAAGTTTCCAATCATAGTTTAGTGAAATCAATGCCAAATGTGTGCAAGTTAGCGCATATTCAAAACTGTAATTGATTTTTTAAAATATGGAGACAAAATACCTTCAATTAGGGAAAGAGGTTGCATTATTCAAAAACGAAGATTATATGTTTGTTATAATAAAAAATTTAGCTAACTGCAGTATGTGCCCCTTCAGTTTAAACCCCAATCGGTTAAATCGCTAAATCTACTCTAAAGTATATGAATAACTACATTTTATGGCAAACCAGGCAATTCTGGACTAAAATTTAATGCCAATAACTCGCGGCTACATATAACAAATTATTTTCTATTCTATTTTTGACAGATTATGCTCAGATATATGATCATGTATTGTAATAAGGGTCATTTTCTCGTATATTTGAATCTCTAGCTTGGACGATTGTTACTTCTGAAAATGTATGGGATTACAAAATCAAAGATCGAATTCAATATTAGATTCTATCATCAAGAATGCTATCCGATATACAAGTTAATATTGCACAGCAATCAGTGTTAATACAGTCATTAATGGTAACGAAATAACTGTCTGGAAGAGGAAACGAAAGATTCGTTTAATGTCGTTTTCTGATTATTCACAGTGAAATTTGGTTGATCTGGAAAGGGGTAACAATTTTTTAATTTGCCAATAACAATGAAATGGACGTGCCCCACAAGATGG